>NW_006992845.1:0-2019 GCF_000164805.1 Carlito syrichta
GTCTGAGTGACAGAGTGAGACTCCAACTCAAAAAAACCCAAACACACACACACACACACACACACACACACACACACACACACACACACACAGTACAAATTATCAAAATTGGGAAATTGAATGGAGGGACAAATGGTGGCATGGCATATCCACACAATGGAATACTGCTTGGCAATAAAAAGGAAAGAAAGAGTAATGTGCATACCACAACACAAATGTATCACAAATTTGTTAAGTGAAAAAAATCCAGATTCAAAAGATTACATACTATGTCATCACGTTTATGTGACATTCTGATAAAGGCAAAAAGTATTGAGCCAATGTGTCAGTGATTTTCAGAGGGCTGCCTATACAGGGGCATATCAGTGGAATATTGGAAGTGATGGAATTGCTTTATATTTTGGTTGTGCTAGTTGCATGGCTATGCTTTTGCCAAAACTTATAGAACTGTATACCAAAATGAATGCATTTTTTAATGTAAATTTTAAAAGTGAGGAACAATCAGGAGATTAATATTGATACAGAGTTAGAAGTCCATCTGTGGACCTTATTAAAATTTTTCCAATTATCCCAATAATGTCCTTTATGGGAAAAGAAAATCTCAGATAACAAGTTACATTCAGTTCTCATATCTCTTTAGTTTCCTTTAATCCGAAACAATTCCCTAGTCCTTCTTCTGTATTTCATAGCCTTCATGCTTTTTGCTAAGTACAGGCTTGTAATTTTACAGGAGGACCCTCATTTGGGGTTTAGTCTGATACTTTCTTAAGAGTAGATTTAGGTTATTTTATTTTATTTTATTTTTTGAGATAGTGCCTTGCTGCGTTGCCCAGGCTGCTGTCAAACTCCTGGGCTCAAGCATTCCTTCTGCCTCAGCCTCCTGAGTACAGGCACTTGCCACTGCACCCATCTTCCTTGCTGATTTTAGCATCCACTGATGGTTTTGATGATTCTTGCCCACATCCACTGGTCACCCTTTTAAGTAGAATTTCCTGGACATGGTTTAGCTTGATGACCTCGGGAAGTTGTGCATGTGGCTTATTGGGAATCCTCATAGGTCAAGATGTAGGAAATAACTGTGCCCGGAGCTCTCCTGGGTGACGCTGGGGAGGTGCTGAGAGCTACAGAGGTGACACTTAGGTACACATGGCCACTTCGCTGTCACCCTTCCCCTCAAGACTGTGGACCTGCGCATCCCACTTGCTGGTGTTCTGCCTCTGCTCTTTGGATGGAACTTAGTCCTTGCTCCTGGTGTCATGACTGCTTAATGTCTCTGCCTCTATTTTGTGTAACAGCAGAGTTGGATTTTCTGTTTCGATTTGGTTTCTCATGATGGTCCAGAGTGAAAAGTATTGGCTTAATCTGTCTAAAAAGAACTGGCTCTACCAACATTTCTTAGGTTATCTTTCCCTGTGTTCTGTTCCAGAGTTCTTCTTTCAACAAGGCCACCTATATAGTCTTTGCCCAGTGAGGTAGGAAGGGGAAAGGACCTCCTCACGAGTGCTGGAGCACCCTTGAACTCCCTCCACATTTCCATAATGCCCACGCAGTGGTCATCCATCAAAATCAGATAAAATAGAGGGTCAGGAGGAAGAGGACAGTGGATACAGGCTAGAGAGTCACCACTTATTCTGTGAGGGTGAGATGACTGTTTTCCACTTTACAATTCAGTATGGAGGAGTTGACCAGCAATTGTGTTTCAGCCCAAGCACCTGCAGGACGAAAATGTGATTTATGATGTCTTCAGTACAACAAACTTCCAGCAAAAAGTAATTAGGCTTCCAAGTTATATAATGGCATTTTGATAAAACGTAATTTTAAGATGCAGGACCTCACACTGAATCAAGCAGGTCGAGGTGATCTGCTGTGCCGTGTTATTTAAAGGGGGTGGGACTTTGTGGTTTGAAGAGTAAACACTTGCAGACTACAAGTTTATAACTGAATGCTGCCGTAAACTTTCATCACGTAAGACTCAAATTTGGCATTTAAGACATTGATGTATTCTCTTTAGTAAAAAAC
>NW_006992846.1:0-4524 GCF_000164805.1 Carlito syrichta
TGGCTAGTGTGACTGAGGAATTAAATTTGAATCCAACCAAATTTTACGCCATTTTTAGCCAATCTAATTTGAAGTAGGTTACATCTAAATGGCTACATGCGGTAAGGGACTACCATAGTGGATAGTGAGACAGGAAATAACCCTTGAAAAACTAGGCAGACAGGGTGAGTCCCCAGTGGCAATGCAGTGAACTTACGAAGACCTCCTGGTCTGGGGCTGATACACTCAGGTTGGTAAACAAGCTCCCTACAAGCCTCTCAAGATAGAGCTTAAGTACTCATAGCTGCGAAACAAAAGCAACCGATCAGCTTGCTGCCAAGTACCGGCCAATCAGCTCACCATTAGGCCCCTACCTCCTGCCGATTGGTCCTTAGGACTGACCAATCAGCACAGCTAGTGCCGATCAATCAATCACAGCTAGGGCTAGCCAATCGGCTCAGTCTCAGGGATACATAAGCGCCAGGGTTCACCTCCAAATTGGCAGTCCCTTTCAGATCCCCTCTCACTGTGGGAGCTTTTCGGTCCTCTCAATAAATTCTGCTTTCTAACTTTCCAGTTGTCTGTGTCCCTCATTCCTCCTGGGCACAAGACAAGAACTCTGACCTGAAGACCTGCAGAAGATTTCCGGAGCCAAAGAGACATGTACCTCAGAGGAGCCGGCAGAATCAGGAGAACTGCTAGAGTCATCAGAACCGGGAGAAGTCAACAGAACTAGGAGAGCTGCTGGAAGATGGCGAGACTCAGAAGCTGAGACACTTCAGGGGGCTGCAACACTCTCAGGGCCTGGTTTGCCAACCCATGAGAGCCAACACTCCAGGGGCTAGGCTTGCCAGCCCACCGAATCAGCAGCACAACCAGGACTTGGCTTGCCAGCCCTTTAGAGACAACACCTCTGGTGCTGGGCTTGCCAGGCCATCGTGCCAGCTGGCTGACCCATGGAGCTGACACTCTCAAAGGCCAGGCTGAACTGAAAAGTCCATATCAATAGTATGGCTCTCCAGGAAAGTGGTGGGGGAGTGGGATCCATCTTTGGTCCCTGGATTATGGCAGCTAGAGGATACTGAGACCCACAGGTAAGAAAGGCACACGTCTGTTTCTTTACAACTCCTTTCCTTACACAAGAGACAAGAAGGACAGAGTCCTCTGACCTGTTCTCCTCAGGCATGGGAACTCGGGCTGTGGGGGAGGAGGATACATCTTTAGAGGAGTTCAACTGATGCCCTCAGCGTCATTAGGTGTCACTTTGACTAGTTCCTTCATGCGGTCATTGGTTCAGGCCAGGCATGTCCAACCAGAGGCCCACAGGCCACATACAGCCCCGGACAGTCAGCAGTGAGCCCCACAAGATCTTTTAACATCATGTTAAAACAAACATTTCTGATGAGCAACTTAAGAAGTCTTACTGTGTCTACACTAGCTGTTAAGTAATTTACGTGTGGCTCCCTTCTTACTGGAAGCCAAAACTCTGTACACTCCTGCTTTGGGCTCTGTCTACACAGGACCACAGACTCAAGCTGGAGCTCTGACTGTGAGGTGAAAATTGTGAGGACAGGGCTTTCTTCCCAGCGCACACAGTTCCTCTGCTCATGCTGTGCTTGTGCGGTTCACTCTGGGGACATGGGCAGAGAGGCATTCACATGTACCTGCTGGGATTGGGCATTTCAGAGGTGGTGGTAATTACTGAAGCAAGTGATGAATCATAGGAAAGTAACGTCTAGATAGGCTATGTAATAAATCAAATAACAAGACCCAGGGTTTCCAAGAAAATTATAATACTCACTTTGAGATACTTCATGAAGCCGGGAAAATCTGGCTCTACTGTACTGTTAGAAAACTAACCTTAAGTGGAGAAACTAATATATTACAGCTACCAGTCTCCATGGACAGTTTTACAATCAGTGGGTAGGGTATGAAATCAGAAAGATGCCAATAACATATCAATGTGCTATTCATTCTTCAATCTCTTTTATACAGCAGATTAAGACAGCTTTTTTAACAGATGAAAAAATCACAAAGTTGTCTTTCTGCCTTGGTGAAAAGATAGAAGCTTGAACTGGATGATAAAGAGCTGCCTCTTGTTCCACCTCCGTTCCTCACTGCCAGGGAATAAAGTGACGGGACAAAGCAGGAAGCATTCCTACTTACAAATCGAAAGTTCAGGGCCCAAAGGACCCTTGTGCAGAAGGGGAAAGTCAGAAGTTGACCTTCATGGACTCACCCCACTCTCCACCCCCTCACACCGGCAGTTCTATGTCCCTGCTTCCCCTACTTGTGGGCTCCGTATCTCCTTTTCTCTTCTCTCACCATACCCAAACCCACCCTCTAATCCTTCACTCGTATTAAAGCGTAGGTACGTGATAATCTTCCTCCATCCGTGGACATTGGCACATTGATCAGAATCTTCGGTGGAAACACTGTTCTCCAGGGGTAACATCTCGGACATTGTGCAGAGGGAGAATTTTCTCCATTTCAAAGGCCTTTTCTGAAGTTTGGAAAACACAGCGGTGTAAGGACATGCCCACAGGGGTGAGCCAACACCATCATGCCTCTTCAGCTACAGACATGACAGACCATTTCCTCAATGGACACTGCCCAAGTAATTCCCCAGATGTAGGAAATCCTCCCAGGTCCCTGTCAGTTGAAACACGCGGGGTCAGCAGAGAGCAGTTTGTTAGAAACAGGGACAAACATATTTTGCACAAACTGCAGGAAACATTTTGGGGAGAGGTTTGTGAGAAGGCAGGTTGGAGATGGGAGCCAGTTTGATGCCAAGAGAATAAAGGCAACCAGGGAAAAGGCCCAGGACTGGGTCTTGAACAAACGGTATCAGGCTGGGGGAATACTCAGGCTGAACAGGTCACAAGAGGGTAGTAGGGGTATGAAGGGTGCTGAGATCTCCATGGAAGGAAATATTCTTCAAGAAGGTGGAACCAGCTACTGAATCTTGTCAAGCTGTGCAGCCAAAGACCAGCAGGAACAAACTTGTAGGTAAACAAGTTGAGCTGATTCAGTGGAGTGCTTATTACTTGATGGCAAGTTGAGTTTGTGACTTCATGAAGAAAAGGAGGCTGAGCACCATGAGGGAGCCTTGAGGACCCTCAGGAAACAGCTGTTAGAAAAGACTTACAGAATTTGGCTTGAGCGAGGTGATTTGTGGAGGTGTTAACGAAGCTGAGCTTTGCTCTGGATGGAATGCTGTCGGGAAGCGGTGATAACTTTATGACTGGGTATATTAGTGAATCTTATCCAGGAGGCATGAAGACTTGAAAAGAGGCTACAGGCTGGGCTCGGTGGCTCAACCTGCAATCCCAGCACTTTGGGAGGCCGAGGTGAGTGGATTGCCTTTGCCTGCAGGTTTGAGACCCGCCCAGGCAACTTGGCGAGACATCATCTCAACAATTAATCAAAATTAACCGGGTGTGTTGGTGAGCGCCTATAGTTCCAGCTACTCAGAAGGCTGAGGCAGAAGGATCGCTGAAGCCCAGCAGGTCAAGCCTGCAGTGGCCGGGAGTGTGCCACTGCACTCCAGTTGGGGAGACAGAATGAGACAACTCAAAAAAAAAAAGAAAAGAAAAGAAAAGAAAAGATGCTACTACTTTATTTGGTACAGAAGGAGTAGTAACTCACATAAGCCAGGATGGCAGGTGTTTTGTGACTTTTGTGGCTTGGTCATGTTATTGTTTTGTCTGTGTCCACACTAGATTATGAAGTGGACTTCTTGTTGACTTTAACCTTTGTTTGCTTTACATAAGCATATCCTTTAGAATTTATTTACAGAAAAGTTGTGAAGATAAGACAGAGAGGTCCCTCATATTCCACATTCAGTGTCCCCTATTCATCTTGTCTTAGCATGGTGCGTTTGTCACAACTAATGAATCAATATTGGTACATTATTTATACCTAAAGTGCACACGTCACTCAAATTGCCTTCTTTTTGGCATAATGTCATTGCTGAGTTCCAACAAAGCATTTAAGATGCCACATCTTTTATAGCTGCTTTCTTTTCTTTTTTTTTTTAACATATTTTTTTATTACAAAATTGTGGGGTACATTTAAGTGTTAGGTGTACAAATGTGCATAGTTCAGTCACCCTTGTTAATAAGGGGTGTCTCCCCATCCCCAGACAGATATTGACTACTGCTAGTCCCACCTCCCTACTCCTCCCTACCCCCCCATAGTTTTCCACCACTGTCAGTTTTTTTATTATAGTATTATGGTAGATGTTCAAGGTCCACTATATGAGTGAAACATGTGATACTCAGATCTTTGTTTCTGTGAGAGATCACTCAGAATTATAGACTCTAGTTCCATCCAGGTTGTTGCGAAATTCATGATTTTGTTCTTTTTTATGACTACATAGTATTCCATTGTGTATTTGTACCACATTTTAAAAATCCAGTCCTCTTTTGATGGACATCATGATTGGTTCCAGGTTCTTGCTATTGTGAACAATGCTGCGATAAACATTCGTGTGCAGGTATCTTTCTGATAGAGTGATTTGAGTTCTTCAGGGTATATTCCCAG
>NW_006992846.1:4837-8409 GCF_000164805.1 Carlito syrichta
CTGCATTTTCTAAGGTTCTTATGGTTTGAGGTTTTATATTTAGGTCTCTGATCCATTTAGGGTTAATTTTTGTGTATGGGGACAGATAGGGGTCTTGTTAGAGTCTTCTGCATGTGGTCAGCCAGTTTTCTCATCACCATTTACTGAATAGGTTCTCCTCTCCCCAGTGGTAGGTGGTGGAGGCTTTGTCGAAGATGAGTTCATTAAGAAATTGAGGTTTAGCTCCTGGAATCTCAGTTCTATTCCATTGGTCTATATGCCTGTTTTTGTACCAGTACCAAGCTGTTTTGATGATTGAAGCTTTATAGTAAAGCTTGAAGTCTGGTAATGTGATACCGCCTGCTTTGTTTTTTTGTTTTTTTGTTTTGATGAAGATTGTTTTGGCTATTCATGATCATTTGTGTTTCCATATGAATTCCTGTATCATTTTTTCTAGGTCTGAGAAAAATGTTGCTGGTAATTTGATGGGTATTGCATTAAATCTGTTGATTGCCTTAGGTAGCATGGACATCTTCACAATGTTAAGTCTACCAATCCATGAGCATGGGATATTTTTCCACTTTGTGTTATCTTGGATTTTTTTGAGCAGTGTTTTGTAGTTTTCATTGTAAAGGTCTTTCACATCTCTGGTTAGGAAGATGCCAAGGTACTTCATTTTTTTTGTGGCTATTGTGAATGGAACTGTGCTTATTATTTGTGTTTCTGTTTGTTTATTTTTGATATAAAACAATGTGATTGTCTTTTGCACATTTATTTTATATTCTGAGATTTTCCAAAGCCCTTTATCAGTGTAAGGAGGTTTCTGACACATTCTCTTAGGTTTTCAAGGTACATGATCATGTCATCTGCAAAGAGAGATAACTTGACTTCCTCTTTTCCTATTTGGATACCCCTGATTGCCTTCTCTTCTCTGATTGCTCTGGCCAGGACTTCCAATACTATATTGAACAGGAGGGGTGAGAGTGGGCATCCTTGTCTTGTTCCAGTTTTCAGGGGAAATGGTTCCAATTTTTGTCTGTTTAGGAGTATGCTGGCTGTGGGTTTCTCATAGATGGCTTTTTCTATTTTGAGGTATATTCCCTGTATGCCTAGATGTTCGAGGGTTTTTATCAAGAAAGGGTGCTGGATTTTATCAAAAGCTTTTTCTGCATCTAATGATATAAATATGTAGTTTTTGTTTTGACATCTGTTGATATATTTAATTACATTTTTGATTTTACAAATGTTGAACCAGACTTGCATCCCAGGTATGAAGTTTACTTGGTCATGATGGATAATTTTTGAGATGTGTTGTTGAATCCTGTCTGCTAGGATCTTGTTGAGAATTTTAGCATCTATGTTCATCAAAGATATTGACCTGTAGTTCTCTTTCTTTGTTGAGTCTTTTTTTTTTTTGAGTTGGTGTCTCACTCTGTCCCCCAGACTGGAGTGCAGTGGCTGCTCCTGGCCACTGCAGCCTCGACCTGCTGGACTCCAGTGATCCTTCCACCTCAGCCTTCCGAGTAGCTGGAATTACAGGTGCATGCTACCATGCCCGGCTGATTTTTTGATTTATTGTAGAGATGAGGTGTTGCTGCCCAGGCGGGTCTTGAACCCGTGGGCTCAGGCAATCCACTCACCCCAGCCTCTGAAAGGCCCGGGATTACAGGCTGAGCCACCAGGCCCGGTTCTTTATTGGGTCTTTACCTGGCTTGGGTATCAATGTCATGTTAGCTTCATAAAATGATTTGGGGAGAGTTCCATCTTTTGCAATCTCCTGGAATACCTTCGGTGGGATTGGTATCAGCTCCTCCTTAAATGTCTTGTAGAATTCTGCTGGAAAGCCATCTGGTCCAGGGCTTTTTTTTTTGTAGGTAGTTTTCTTATTACGTAGTCAATTTCCTTGATCGTTATTGGTCTATTTAGTGTCTCAATTTGTTCTTATTTCAACCTAGGCAGGTTGTGTGATGTCAGAAAGTCCTCCATTTCCTTAAGGTTTTCAAGTTTGTTTCCATACAAGTGTATGTAGTAGTTTCTAATGATCTTTTGTATTTCTTCAGGGTCAGATGTGATTTCATCTTTTGTGTTTCTGATCGTGTTTATTTGGGCTTTTTCTCTCTTTTTCTTGGTCTAGCTAGGGGACCATTGATCTTGTTTATCCTTTTGAAGAACCAGTTTTTTCTTTCATTGATTTTTTTTGTATTATCTTTTTGTCTTCTGTGTCCTGGATTTGGACTTTCATTTTGGTGATCTGGATTCTTCTGCTGAAATTAGGGTTTTGGTAGTCTTGCTTTTCCAACTTCCTTAGGTGGCTTGTTAGGCTATTAAATTGTGATCCTTCCATTTTCTTCATGTATGCTTGTAGGGTTATAAATTCCCTTCTTACTACAGCTTTCATGGCATCCCAGAGATTTTGGTAAGATGTTTCTTCTTTTCATTTATCTCCAGGTACCTTTTAATCTCTGTTTTGATTTCATCATTGACCCAAGAGCTGTTTAGCATCATGGTGTTTAGTGTCCATGTATTTGTGGGTTTAGGGGGACCTTGTTGGTGTTGATGTTTATTTTTATTCCACTGTTGTCTGAGAAGGTGCATGGTAAATTTTGGTTCTTTTAAATTTGCTTATAAATGAGTTATGGCCAAGTATGTGGTCGATCTTATATTACGTTCCATGCAGTGATGAGTAGAATGTATATTCTGCGGTCTTTGGATGGAGTTTTATGTAGGTATCAATTAAGTCCATTTGGTCAAGAGTCACATTGAGGTTTCGGATCTCGTTGCTGATTTTTTGTCTTGATGATCTGTCTAGGGTTGTGAGTGGGGTGTTCAAGTCCTCAAATATGATGGTGTTGGAGTTGATATCTTTTTTTAGTTTACCTAGAGGTTGCTTTATGAAAGCTGGCGCTCCTATGTTGGGTACATATATGTTTAAGATGGATATTTCTTATTGATGGATTGAACCTTTTATCATTATGTAGTGGCCTTCTGTGTCTTGTTAAATTTTTAATAGCTTGAAGGGTATTTTGTCTGAAATTAAGATCACTGCTCCTCCTTTCTTTTATGTTCCATTCACCTGAATGTTTGTTTCCCATCCTCTTACTTTGAGTCTGTGAGTGTCCTTTCTAGTGAGGTGAGTCTCTGGAAGGCAATAGATTGTTGCCTGGTGATATTTTATCCATTTTGCCATGCTATGTCTTTTCAGTGGTGCATTTAGTCCATTCACATTTAGGCTAATTACTTAAATGCAAGAGTTGATCCCTGTCATAAGGTTCTTGCAAACTTGTCCCTGTTTGTTTGTTGTCTTTCTTTTGGTTTTGGAGTTGGTTCATGTGTGTTTTTAATCTTTTGCCTGCACTCTTGTGAAGAATATTGTTGTTCTTTTTTCCTTTTCTTCTTTGTTCAGTACTTTCTTAAGTGTTTCTTGTAGAGGTAGTCTGCTGGCAGCATAGGTTCTTAGGGATTGGATATCTGGGAAAGATCTCAATTCTCCCTCACTGATGAAGGTTATTCTTGGTTGAAATTGTTTATCTTTTAGAACTTTGAAGATAGGGCTCCAGGCTCTCCTAGACTGGAGGGTTTCTGTGGATAAATCT
>NW_006992846.1:8596-18923 GCF_000164805.1 Carlito syrichta
TGAATCTCTTGTGCTTGAATTTTTGCATCACTGATGAGATGAGGGAAGTTTTCTTGAATAGTTTCATGAAATGTTTGTTTCAGTGTGACCTCTGACTCTCTCTCTGCCTCTGGAAGGCCAATTACTCTTAGATTGGGTCTCTTGAAGTAATCATTCAACTCCTGAAGCTTTTGTTCTGACTTTTTAAGCTTCTTTTCTATGTTTTTAACAGTTTGCCTTAGTTCTGTATTTTGTTCTTCAAGTACTTAGATTCTTTCTTCTACTTAGCTAATTCTGTTTTCCATGCTAATCAGTTTGTTATTTATTTTCATCACAGCATTCTTTACTGCTGTTATTTCTGTCATCAGCTCCTTACTATTTTCCTCTTGTCTCTCCTCAATTTTTTAAATTCTCTCTATTAATGTCTTGATGTCTGGTTTGCTGCTTGTGACCAGTTATTCTGGGGGCTGTTCATTGTTTGTGTTCCGAAGTGTGTTTTTTCAGTGTCTGTTCTCCCAGGCGTCTGTGTGAGCCCTGTATGCTTCTTTTGGTTTTTCTTCATTTGTGCAGATTTTTCCTCCCTACTTTTCCATTCCCTCCACTTCCCCATCGTCTTTAATTCTGTTATTCAAGGGTGGAGAAGTTTCTTTTACTTCTGTTTGTTCAATCTCCTATTCATCCTAATGTATGTCCTCTTGCTTTCTTCAGTTCTGGAGTTGGACTGTGCATTGAGGGTAGTCCTTTTTGTAGTTTTGGGATTTAATTAAGGGGGGAGCTGTGATTCAAAATCTCTCTGTAGATCCTGGTATAAGCCAACAGCTGTATGGATAGTCTGAAACTCACTTCCCACTGCCTTGGAGTCTTTCCATGCATTGGGGTTATAGCTTTACTCCCTGAAAGCAAAATGAGGTTAACAGAGGGAAGAGAATGGAGCAGGCAGTGGGGGGAGGGTGGTGGAGAGAGAGAGAGGAGCGAGAGGGAGAACAGTTGAGTGTACCGACTGGTAAGGGAAAAGAGACACAAACACTGAAACAAATATGAAGAAAAGTAATAACCACGACTGAAAACTAACCAACAACCATATAAAAAGCTAAAACATACAATGATGCTAACGTACAGACTGACCAACCTCCTTACTGGTATGCTATTCCTTTATACAAAGATGGGGTTTACAGAGAAATAAAAAAATGGAAAAAGGGGAAAAAAAGAAAATAAATAAAGGGGGAAAAGGGATAGATTAAAGTCAGTAGACTAACAGAACCAGCCAAGCACACTCTGAGACTTTTCCTTTAAGTCCACTGTCCTTTCAGCTCTGATCTCTAGTTGTCTTTGCAGGCTGGTAGAAATGTTCACAGTTAGGGTTCATTGCCCCTGGCCTGCTGTGAAGAACAGTTCAGATATGGGCCCCCTGCCCAGTCTATTACTGAGATCTGGCTTTTTCTATTTTTCAAGAGGGATGAGCCTCTGCCATTTCCGATTTGATGTTGTTACCTTGGTTCCCCAGCAGGTGGTGCTATCTCGCAGCTACAGTCCTTAGGGGAGTGAGCTGGTTCTGGATCCGTGACTGCACGGCAACTTCACGCGGGGAGTTCCACAGGCCTTTCTCTGGGCTACGGGCATGGTGTGGCAGTGGCAGCAGCAGCTGTGCAGCAGTGATCTCAGAAGATCCTGCTTGCAGGGGCTTCACAGTCTGAAGTCATGGGTCGCTTCAGGCATGAGCTGGGAATGACCGCAGCGGCATCCGTGACTGCAGGAGCAACCCAGACCGCCATGATATCTGAGTAGTGACGGCAGTTGACGGTGGCGGCTGAGCTCCCTGTGAAGAGCAGGCTGTGGAAGATGGGAGCTGCAGCCCTTGGGAGAGAGCTAGGGTCTTTATGAGTGTTCTGTTTCGCAGAGGGTCTCACAGACCATGCCGCCCTGTCACCATCTTGCTGGAAGTCCCGCACCCTATTTTTTAAATCCAGTCCAGCCTCGATGTGTAACATTGTTGGTTCCATGTTTTTTTGCTATTGTGAATGGAATTACTACAAACATATGTGTGCAGGTATCTTTTCTGTAGAATGATTTGAATTATTCTGGGTATATTCCCAATAGGGGAATTGCTGGGTCATATAGAAGATCAATTTCTAGTTCTTTCAGAAATCACCACACTGTCTTTCAAAGAGGTTGCACTAGCTTGCATGCCCACCAGCATTGTAGAAGTGTTCCTTTCTCTCTGCATCCTCACCAGCATCTGTTGTTGTTTTATTAATGATGGCCATTCTTACTGGGGTTTGGTGGTATCTCAGTGTGGTTTTGATTTGCATTTCTCTGATGATGAGTGAGGCTAAGGACTTTTTCATGTGTCCATTGGCTGCCCGTATATCTTCTTTTGAGAAGTGTCTATTCATGTCTTTTGCCCACTTTTTAATGGGGCTGTCTGCTTTTATCATTTTGGTGCATTTGAGTTCCTTGTAGATCCTATATCTTAGGCCTTTGTCACATATACAGTTGGCAAATATATTTTCCCATTCTGTGGTCTGTCTCCCTGCTCTCTTGGTGGTTCTTTTGCTTTGCAGAATCTCATTAGTTTGATGAGGTTCCCCTTTGTCTATCTTATTTCTTAAGGTATGGGCATTTAGTGTTCTGTTCAGGAGTTGGTTGCCAGTTCCAATTTCCATAAGGGTGTCTCCTGCATTTTCTAAGATTCTTATAGTTTGAGGTTTTGCGCTTAGGTCTTTGATCCAGTTGGAGTTAATTTTTGTGTATGGTGATAGGTAGGGATCCTGTTTCAATCTTCTGTATGTGATCAGCCAGTTTTCCAAGCACCATTTATTGAATAGATTCTCCTCACCCCAGTGTTTGTTGTTGGAGGCTTTGTCAATGATGAGTTGGTGAGAATTTGAGGCTTTTCTTCTGGAATCTCTATCATGTTTCGTTGGTCTGTGTACATCTTCTTGTACCAATACCAGACTGTTTTGATTACTGTAGCCTTATAGTAAAGTTTGAAATCTGGAAGTGTGATACCTCCTGCTTTGTTTCTTTTGCTAAGGATTGTTGTGGCAATTTGTGGTCATTTATGTTTCCCTTTGAATTTCTGTATTCTCATTTCCAGGTCTGAGAAGAATGATGTTGGTAATTTAATGGGTATTGTGTTGAATCTGTAGATTGCTTTTGGTAAGATGGACATATTTACAATGTTGATTCTTCTTATCCATGAGCATGGAATATTTTTGCATTAGTTTGTGTTGTCTTGGATTTCTCAAGCAGTGTTTTATAGTTCTCATTATAAATTTCTTTCATTTCTCTGGTTAGAAAGATGCCGATGTATTTCTTTTTTGTATGTGGTATTTTGAATGGGATTGTGCTTTTAATTTGTGTCTCTGACTGCTTATGAATACAACTGTCTTTTGTACATTTATTTTGTACCCTGAAACTTTGCCAAAGTCCTTCATCAGTGCAAGGAGGTTTTTGACAGAGTCTCTTGGATTTTTAGGTATAGGAGCATATTACGAGCAAAGAGGGATAACTGCACTTCCTCTTTTCCTATTTTTAGAAAGCATACCTTAATATATTTAATAGATGCCATTTTGAACAGGTTTGAACAGGTATCCTGTAAGTTTTCCTGTCAGAAAGGAATCATATAATTCTTTTACCATTGATTCTTGTGATTTAACGAATATTCTAGGGAACAGCACGGGATGTGTTAAACAAGTTGGCTCATTCACAACTTCTTCAGGGTACACAGACGAGTACATAGGCAAGAGTGCAAGGTTGACCTTGACTACCCGTGTTCAAATATTGACACTGCTAGCTACACAATTTGCAAACAGAATTGCTGGGACAAGGAAGCAATATGTCTGAAGCTCACAGACTAGTCTGTGACACATACTAAACACCACATAAATGTTCATTGATATCAGTGGTAGCAGGAACACTGGGAAATATTGCTACCCTCAGAATAAAATAATTGTCCCAGGTATCTTGGTTGGTAGATGAATTTTACATTGTGCTGGTATGAAAAAAGAGTTCCAAACACATTTTCACTAGAAATTAAAGGAATTTGGAGCCACTGGAAATGTCAGGTACTTATACTAGCAGTGTGTATTTTTAGACATTAATGTAGAAATACTTCTTAACCCAGTTTTGTGAGGTTTAGTAGAAAAATAAAGATATATTCCAACTGGAAGAGGAAAATTGGTGAATATGGTCACTGGTGGATCTTGTGTGTTTGGGCAAGTTCTTCAGAATCTTTTCAGAAATATCTCCCCTGTGTGAAATTCCAGGGGCATTAGTTCATCTCCAGCCACTATGGCTGGATATGCATCTGACAGCAAGGAGGCAAATGGCAAACAGAGAATCCTATAGAGGAATCTGGGAGAGCTAGAGTGATAATAGAACTAGCACCAGGATGACCTAAACTTCCTTCCATTGTAAGTACACCAAAAAAAAAAAGTCAAGCCACTGAAGACCCTGGAACTTAGGTGAAAGTGAGCACAGGTTACTATGCCTGGAACTGAGGCACAAGTGGTGGGGTGTGAGTGGCATGTACACTCCCTACCCACCACTCCAGGCTGCTTTCACTGAAGGCCACATCACATCTCCAGGGGCAAGGAGGCAGCATGGCTGCCAATGCCTCCTTCCAAGCATTCTGACAGTGACCTAGCGATTGTCCTTCCCCTGCCTACCGCAGCTAGTGTCTGTAAAGACTATGGCAGCACCTGTGGACAAGCCAGCCCACTCTCGCTTTACCCCTCCTCAGCCACCCTGGCTTTAACCGTCCTGAACCACCCTGGCTTTACCCCTCTTCAGCCATCCTTTTGCTAGAGCACACAGCAGAGTTCTAGGGGATTGCTCAGTCCAGTCCACCTCTGTTGGCACCTAAGCACTCCTTGGACGGGCCTCAGGTTGTGCCTACCCACCCAGCTTCCTCCACCACACAGGGGCACCTACCTGCAGGTGCCATCTGCAGCCAGTCTTCAGGCCACTGCAGCCACAACTTACACCGGTCTGCACTGCCAGTACCCAGAGCACCACCCTGTCACTGCTACTGTAATTGCCCTCACCACACCTGCTACTCAAGGGCTCAAGAGCACATTCATTTGCCTAGACCATAGCTGCCACTACCCACATTTGAGTAAGACATTTAGGGGCCCAAGAATTGGCCTGCCTAGAACTGCTAACACTGGTGTCCATGCAGAACACTGTGGCGCCCAGGACAGACACGAACAGTCCACTTCTGCCACCACTGTGGTCCAAAGACTGACCTGCCTGGTATCTCAGTCCCCAGTAGAACTACACCACATCCTCCAATAATCAGTGCACTCCAAGCCACCAAGGAAATCCCAGATACCACTAACACTCTGTACGGCCAAGGAAATCATAGAGAACAATACTAGTGAATGCAAGCAGAATCAAAGCCAAAGTGCTTTACCCAATGAGTACCGTAGATTCATTCTCAGAAAAAAGTCCTCCCTTAAAAAATGAAGATTTTACTTCCATGGGAGCAAAGGCTTAAGTACTCCACCTTGTCGTCAGCAAATATCCTAACTGCCACGTCCTTGCTGGTTCACATCGTTTATGAATATAACCTTTATCCCCTCCCCCCACCCCGCGCCTGTGTCTTTGAAAGTCTTCCTCCATGTCCTGTGAGTATATGTGACCTAATTAACTGCTGCCAGGCTCTTCTGTTCATTGTAGAGTGGCATGTGTTCAGCCATCTTATGTTGTTTAGAGTGGGCGATTCCTCCATCATACAGGGGGGTGAATAGTTGCTGACCAGAAAATGTTATGGCTCCCACTTTGTTCTTTGTGCAAGGAAGCAGTACATTTTTTGTTTTCTGTAACTGAACCAGCGTACCGTCAGCCTTTGCTTATGGAAATCTAAATGTCAGGTCATAAAAAAGAAAGAGAGATGCTAATGGTCAAGTTTCTTCGTAGACAGGAAGGGCCCTAGGAAAGGGGACACATTTGTGAAGGTGAGCCTAAACACACACACAGATCTGCGAGGTTGAGTAATGTCAAGGCTTCTTTTGGCCACTTTCCATTTCCTCACGACATGACTTTCACATCTCCTCGAGGCTGACAAGAGGCTTGAAAGCCTTATTTCCCAGAGGTGATAAAACAGCACCAATATGCTTTCCAGCCGGCCACAGGCATTTAAGGATGCGCGGCTCCTTGCTAACCGTCCGGGTTCGGGAGGTACAGGGCTACTTCCTCTATGTTTTTCGTATGAAGAAGCCCTTGTCTTTACTGGTGAAAAGACCCCCTGCGTCCAGTGTGACGCTCCTAAGCCATCCCAAACCTGGAGGCTCTTCACGTGCAGGGGTAAGTCAACATGACTGGCCCAACCCCACCCAACCCGCGACATGTTCAAGAGTCACCACGGGGTCGAGGCCCACGATCACTCTGAACGTCGGCAGCAGCCTCCGAGGGTGCTTGACCAGCCGCCCTGGCTCCTACTGGCACAGCGGGTGGAAAGAGGTTGCTTCCGGAGCTTAGAACCGGCTGTAGGAGCCGGCCTCTGACCCTCGCACGAACCCACCGCCTTCTGGAAAACGCCGCCCCCTCAGTCCCACCCCCGTCACACAGCAGCCAAACCACCCGCAACTGGCGGGAGCGGCTGCTGCCTGCCAGGGGCTCTCCGGGCGAGTTTCCAAGAGCAAACGAGCTTCTCGGTTCCGTCCCGTCAGCGCTAGCCTCCCTGGACTCCACTCGCCTCGTCTCTGTCGCCACGCCTCCCTGCTGCTCGGGGAACCGAATCTCTCCGCTCCCGCGCCCCACGGAAGGGTGCCTTCAGGACAAAGGCCCGGCCCGGCAGAGAGAAGCGCTAAGACTCCAAGAGCCCTGCCAGGGGCCCCGGAAGGTCCGTCCTCAGCCCTATCCCTCTCGGTCCAGAAGGCCTGGCCCCACTCACGACGCTCGTCGAGGTCCCGGGACGGAACTTCAACCGGAACTGGAAGGAGGCGCTTCCGGGGTCTTCTGACGGCCACGCCCCGCCGTCTCCCGCCCTCCACGTGGGAAGTCCCCGGCCAGCCGAGTTAGGAGGAGTCCCGGG
Source organism: Carlito syrichta (assembly GCF_000164805.1). Lineage (NCBI taxonomy): Eukaryota > Metazoa > Chordata > Mammalia > Primates > Tarsiidae > Carlito > Carlito syrichta. The sequence goes on from NW_006992846.1 coordinate 15,615, forward strand.
GCTCCTTCCATCCCAGAGGAGCCGTCCTCCAGCTCCAGTGCGGCTCTGGATGCAAGACAGGTGGATGCCGCTGAGTCTCCGGAAGCCCAAAGGAGCTCTGTGCAAGGCTGGTCCCCTGGCATCCATGTCGCCTGCTGACTTTGCTGCCAACGCCTGCGATCCCTTAGTTGAGAGGGGTCGCGCATCCAGATCGCTCCTGCTGGTTTCCCGGTAGCCGGCGGTCGCTTCTTCCGGAGCCTCACCCGGTGAGGGATGCCGCCTCCAGACTCCAGGGGCCACAGAGGGACCGGCTCCGAGGTCGAGTCCGCTCACGCGCCCTTGGCCTTCCCGAATCCCCGCCAGAGAGGGCTGGAGCGGTAGTCGCTAGACTTGCTGGAAGCCTCCTTGAGTAAGAGGCCGTTGGGTCCTGGCAGGCCTCTGGCGAGATCAGGAACCACAGTCCTGTATGTTGGACTGCCATCGTCTGGGTCTCGGCTCGTGCTTTCCCAACCTTTGGCCGGTTTCATTCTCCTTAGGCAGACTTTAAGCTTTTGAGCTACGCCTCGTTTACATTTCTCATTGACGTCACGAATACGTTGAGAGGGTGGGACGTGACTTCACCTATTGCTTCACGTTCAGGGTTACATGGGATACCAGTGGCAGATTTTAGGCAGCACTTGAGGTCTGCTGTTGTCATCTCCCGTGTTTCTTCTGCTACGTGTGGTGCCTTAGATGACCGGGACCTTGCTTTCCTCTTGTATCTCCCGCGGTGCTTAGCCTCGTCCTCTGGGAGAGCTGGCTATTCCATACGTATTTACGGAACCATCTTTCTAAGAACCTGAGTATCGGGGGAGGACAGTGCTCTCCAAGTTCTCAGTATCCACCGAGTGTTGAGCCCAACAAAAACTGTCCATGTGAATCAAAGGGGAGAAGCTGCATGTAGCTCCGCTGTACACACGGGATGGATCGGACATCTTGGAGAAGTGAGTGTGAGAAACCACTCGACAAGCAGAAGAGATATCTGCATGCCCGGGAGGAAGATACAGAGCACCTGTTTGATTTCTTACTTGCAAGTGTGGACAGTCTCCAAGTTAAAGGTATTCATCGTTCAAAAAGCAAAGCTCCCAAAAGTGTGCAAGAGGACTCTATGCTTGGACTGTGAGATATAAACTTAATAAAGTGGTTAGGTTTCCCCAGAAAATCAGCCCTGTAGTTCCAGTTACTTGGATGTCTGAGGCGCACAGATTGCCTGAGCGCAGCAGTTTGAGGCTGTGATGGCCTGAGGGTGCCCAAGCACTCCAGCCTGAGCAACAGAGTGAGACTCTGACTCAAAAAAAAAAGATTTTCGTATGTTGATATTGTATCCGGCAACCTTGCTGAACTTTTTCTTGTTGTTGTTAAGTATTTCAATAGTTTCAGGGGAACAGATGGTTGATGGTAGCATGGATGCATAGTAGTGAAGAGTTCTGGGCTCCGAGTGTACCCAACCCCCCACCTGTGTGCATTGTACACAATAGATGACCTTCCATCCCTTCCCCCCTTCCTACCCTCCCTCTTCTGAGTCTCCAATATCCATTATACCATTCATTGTACCTTTACAGACACTTTACTTAGCTCCCACATATAAGTGAGAACATGCAGTGTCTGGTGTCTGTTTCTACATTACTTTACTTAGGACGATGGTCTCCAATTCCATTCAAGTGGCTGCAAAGCACAGTATTTTGGTTGTATAATGGATGAATGCTCTTCCCTGGTGTGTGATTGTGTGTGTGTATGTATAAATATGTATCTGTGTACATATATATGTGTGTGTGTACCTATCTACATTACCGTGTATTAACCACTGATCAACTGGTGGGATTCAGACTGAGTCCACATCTTTGCAATTGTGAATTGTGCTGTGATAAACATGCGATTGCAAGTGTTAATAGTTATATTAGCTTTATAATTAAGAAGTGAGTGTGAGAAACATGCGATTGCAAGTGTAGAATTTTCTATATATGAAATCATGCCATATACAAATGCAGGTGGTTTTATTACTTTCTGTCCAAACTGGGTGTATTTGTCTCATTTTCTTGCCTGACTGGCCTAGTCAGAACCTCTATTTATCAAGTTTAAATGTAAATTATGAGACCAAAAATATTTTTGGCTGCTTCCTCAACACGGGGGAAAAGAATTTAATCTTTCACTATTCTGTATGATGTTAGTTGTGAATTTTACACAGAAACTCTGTCTGTTTGGGACCAGAACTGAGGCCATCAACAATCTCTACAAGATATATTAAATAATTTTAGGATGTGGTGTGATTCATTTTTCATAAATAAACCTTGTCTGAATGATTTAATTTTTTCTAGGCTATTCCTACTACCTTTTTGCAGCTTTCATGTGTCCGGCAATGGTAACCTTATACTTTTTCTCTTGTAGTAGAAATGCATATAATCCCTTCTCACTTAACAAATTATATGATCAGAAGGGCAAGAATGGAAGTCAATTTTTATTCAGAAGTGCATAGAAGCTAGATTGAAGCTTGAAAGAAAACACATTTACATAATTATTCTGTTACTGTTCTTCCTATTCTTTCTCAAAAATTGTTATTGCTAATAAATTTGAAGTTGGTTTTATTTTTTTATTATTAAGATATGGGGTACAACTCAGGGTTAGGTATACAAAGGTTGATTATGCAGGTACGCTTCCTGATGAGGTATACCCCTCCATCCCTTAGCAGTTTCCTTCAACTGCCAATCCCAGCTCCCTCCCCTGACAGTTTCCCACTAGAAATTCCCAATTTGCAAATCCCTTTCTTATAGTATTATGGTAATTGTTCAAGGTCCGCTTATGAGTGAAAACATATGGTACTCTGTTCTTTGTTTCTGTGATAGATCACTGAGTGTGATCGACTCTAAATCCATCCAAGTTGCCGCAAAGTCCATATGTCTGTCCTTCTTTTGGACTGCATAATATTCAATTGTGTATGTGCACCCTATTTTTTAAATCCAGTCTAGACCCGATGTGCAACATTGTTGGTTCCATGTTTTTGCTATTGTGAATGGAGTTGCTACAACCATACGTGTGCAGGGATCTTTTTTGTAGAATGCTTTGAATTATTCCGGGTATATTCCCAATAAGGGAATTACTGGGTCATGTGGAAGGTCAATTTCGAGTTCTAAGGTTGCAATAGTTTGCATTCCCACCAGCAGTGTAGAAGTGTTCCTTTCTCTCTGCAGCTTCACCAGCATCTGTTGTTATTTGTTTTATTAATGATAGCCATTCTTGATGGGGATTTGGTGGTATCTCAGTGTGGTTTTGATTTGCATTTCTCTGATGATGAGA
>NW_006992847.1:0-1808 GCF_000164805.1 Carlito syrichta
CAAACAAAATACTCTCCAAAAGCCACTTTTGCAAACTGCCCTACCAATTACATCCTTCCCACCCACTCTTCAGCGACATGTGGGTTTTACAGTCTTTTTCAGACTTTTTCACTGAAGTTACAAAAAGAATGGCTCTCCTTCACTCTCAATGTCTCAGATGGCCAAGATGTTACAACAGTTGTTCCACAGCACAGATCTACCCTAGGCCAATGACTACACAGCAATGACCTGAAAGTGTGATGCAGTAGTAACAAATGGCAAAGAAACTCAAAGAACTTCAAAGGACATCTCAGAAGGAAAAATGGTGAGTGAGGGCAGGACAAACTTCCTTTTGGTCATGCATTCATCCAAGGTATATCTGACAAAAAAGAAAGACCTTTAAGTATTCTCCAGATAGAAGACCTATCACATCTATTCATTTGCAAATAATTAATCGGTCATCTGTCACATGCCAGGTAGTGAGCTGTGGGCAGCCAAAAGGTGGGGTAGAGAGAAAACAAGATAAATCAGACTGGGACTATAGCTTGGAGGAGGAATTTGTAGAGACAAAGACTGAAACAGGTTACATATGACCAGCACCTTAACTGGCTCAAATTACTCTACCCAGAGTAAGAGTTAGAGAAATGGCAAGAAGTGCAGCAAGAGGGAAATCAGTGTCTGACAGGGAAGACTACAGATCAGATGCCATGAGGCAACTTGCTCGGAGAAGCTGGAGACCTGGGTCCTTCGAGAATGTGCTCCACACAAGAATGCATTCTGGCATGGAGTCTAAGCAGGGCTGTTCGTCCTCCTTGATTCCGTTTCCTCAGTTACAAAATGAGGTCTGAGTAAGAGGATAGAATTTGCAAGGCACCATGCATATATATGCCAATTTTGTTTTGCTTTGTTTTGCTTTTTGCAAATTGGGGATGCCATGATTTTTATTGATTAATTGTCTTAATATTCTGAATTCTGGGAGGGAGGAAATGCAAAAGGCTAGTTGTATGTATGTGATAAAAACTTCACTCTCTTGATGTGTGCCCAGCCAGAGGACCCCCTAGAGGTTTCCTAACCCATGAGCCTCCCACACACTGACCACTTGGGAAAAATGCAGAGACTAAGCACATGCCTCCCCTTGGAAGAGAAAGTTTCTCATTTGTATCAGTCTCATTTGGAAGAGGCTCCAAACAGAAGTTGGCCTCAGGTGTGAGCTCCAGGAGGGCAGGGACTTTTGTCTGTTTTACTCAATTCTATAACCTTGCCACCTAAAATAGTGCTGGGTACATAGTAGATGCTGAGTAGAGTAGGATGGATGGATGGGTGGGTGGATGGATGGATGGATGGATGGATGGGTGAATGGATGGATGGATGGGAAGATGGATAAATGGATGGATAAGAGAATAGATGGGTAAGTAAATAGATAGAAGGATGGATGAATGGCAGTGATTGAGGAGGGACTTTCTACTTAGCCAGTGCTCTCATGTGCACATTTCATAGTCTGCATTATCTGACCTCAAGCATATTGAATTTTGAGGTTTGGGCTTTACTAGTACAAGTAGCATATTTTAATTTCTTTCATCTAAGGAAACCAACTGAGAAAAAAATGCAGCAATGATGCAATAAGCCTGAATATCCAGCCACATTTTTAAGGTGTCCAATCTTAGAAGGCTACAATGCCCTCAGCAGAATTCATATGTTTTGTTGAAATATTTTTTCCCATAAGGCCCCAATCAATATTTTTACTTGTGGAAATATGCAATCTTTTTTATTTTAATACAAGAGAGGAAAGTTATAACTGAATTTTTTTCCAGAAAACTAACAAACTTCCC
>NW_006992848.1:0-1501 GCF_000164805.1 Carlito syrichta
AAAAGAATAAAGTCTCAATGACCCATGTCATAATATCAAAGTGTCTGAAATTCATGCAATTGGAGACACATAAAGGAGGAGCAGAAAAACTACCTCAAAAAATTTGCTCAAATTGTCCCAAATTTGATGAAAATACAATCCACAAATACAATAAGTTCATCAAATCCTGATAGGAAGAATACAAAAAAAACCACAAGAAGAAACATTAACTTTCTAAAATTCAGTAATCAAGAAGCATATTAAAAGCAACTAGAGAAAGAGCAAACATTACACAGAGGAGAACAAACATAAGAATATTCGCCAATTTCTAGTAAAAAACATTGCAAGCAAGAAGACAGTGGAATAAAGTCTTTAATATGTGAAGGAAAAAAGAACATAAAACTATATTTCTGCATCCAGTCAAACTATCTTCCTATTAGGATTTGATTAAAAATAAAATAAAGACATTTTCAACCAAACATAAGCTGAGAGAATCGGAAACCAACAAACTTGCACTATAAGTAATGATTTACTGTACTATAAGAAAATTATTTGTGATGAAGAAAAATAATACCAATTGGAAATTAGAATCTATACAGATAAATAAATAGTGCAAGAAGGGCAATATGTAGATATACAGAAAATTAATTTTTCTCATTAAAAATGTTTAAAGACAGTTTACTATTTAAAGCAAAAATCATGATGATGTATTTTTAGGTTTATAAAATATGTAGAGGTAAAATATATGAAAAAATATATAAAGCCATGATGGGGGAAATACATCATTGTAAGATTTCTATATGATACATGAGGTCATATATTAAGTAAATATAGATTATGACAAATAAAAGTCACCAGTTATAAACCATAGAAAACCACTAAAAAATATAGTATATATAAAAAGTAGATAATAGAGATAAATGGAATACTAAAATTACTCAATTAACTTAAAAGTATGCAAGAAAAGAAGAAAACAAAACAGACAGAACCATAGAAAATCAATAGCAAAATATTATACTTAAAATTAACATATCAATAATTGCATTATTAAATAGCCTAAACATTCAGTTAAAGGTAGATCATCCGTATGTATTTTTAAAAAGGACCCAACTATATGCTGACTACAAGAAATTCACTTTAAATTTCAGAAGCACAGAAGAAGCATAAGTGAAGGCTTGAAAAATAATATGCCATGTAAACATTAAACATGAGAAAGTATAAACGGCTATATTAATATTAAAGACTATTATCAGACTTCAAAACAATGGATATTACTAGAGATAAAGACATTTAATAACAATAAGATCAATTAATCAAGAATTCATAATGAGCCTATACATGTATGTGACTAATAACAAAACTTCAAAATGCATGAAGATAAAATTGACAAAATGGGAAGTGTACACATCCACAATCACCAGTGAAGAATAGACAAAACTGGAAGGAGGCATGCTCACAGATACAGGAGAAAATTTCAACACTTCCTTCTCACTTGTTCAAGTCTGCATAAAGTCAGTAAGTA
>NW_006992849.1:0-1494 GCF_000164805.1 Carlito syrichta
AAAACGTTTGAGCAGTGGAAAAGCATCTTGATAGGTGTATGCATCCAACAGAGACTATTTTAGTATTTTTAAGTCCCCTCATAAACATTTCTTGTATTCTAGGCACTGCTTTGTCCTTTATATTTTTGGACACATTATCTTATTGAATCTTCACATTAATCCTTAGTGTAGGTATTTTGATGGTCATATTGTAGATAATTCAGGTTGCCTTGATCAAATAATAGTTGTTTTATTCATCAGATATTCATCAGACACCTGGAATGTCTAAGAAATAGATATGGCACATGGCTTCCCAGGCAAATATTCCACCTGATAGTTTCAAGATGGGAAGGAGAGCCATCAGGAGTCCCATTTCCCAGATGAAGAAACAGAGGAAGAGAGGTTGTTCCTTTTCCAAAAGTTCCATGATTGGTAAGCAGTAGAATCAAGACTTTGTACAGATAAGTTCTGGAGACATAAGGTGCAGCATGGTGATTGTAGTTAATAATTGCACATTGTGAACTTGGCATTGGCAGGCTCCTGTCCCCAGACAGAGCAGGAGAACCCTGCTCGATACTAAGTCCTCTCACCAGGCACACACAAAAGGTCACTGTGTGAAGTGGTAGTTGTGTTCGTTAGCTTGATTGTGGCCATCATTTCACAATGAATACGTATATTGAAACATCACATTTTACACCTTAAATATATACCATTTTTACTCATCCATTGCACCTCAGTAAAGCTGGAAAAATGAAAGACGTCCTGCAGATCCCCTGCCTTCAAATCCAGTACGCACCTTCTGTTATTCTAACTAGGGTATTCTATTGACAAAGACATGAAATTGATTTACCATGTGAAATTCACTCGTGGTCAGAATGAGGAAGAAAAGAATTTTGCCTGTCAATGTTGCTTGATGAAGCCTCATGGAAACCCCTACCTCTGACCAGGGCCGCTTGCAAAGTGACAGTTCTTCAAAATGCCACCTGAGAGTTAACACATAATCTTTTCTTACACAGTGGTGAGATGGCTTCCACTTTGATGTTCTTTATTCCTTATATCAGTCTAGTAACACCAACAGGCTCAAATCTCAATGCAAAATAGCGCCTCGACCTCATGCTCTGATGTCTCACTTCTGATCATAAAGGACAATGTTCAGAGGCTGCCATGATGAACCAAGCTCCAGCTGACGCTTTGGTACTTGAGTGAAAGAACAATAGTACCTTGTTGGTTTCTTGTGGCCCTAAATAACCAGATCCTAAGTTACACCAAAAACTGTGTTAACTGTAAAGTTAGCCAGAAGCTCAATACTCAACCCCACACCTGGGAGCCAACAACATCTACCCATGGAAGACCATCTGTGCCCAGGGTGAGCCATAAAAGAGATTTGGGGCCGGGCTCGGTGGCTCAGCCTGTAATCCCACGCTTTGGGAGGCAGAGGTGAGTGAATTGCTGAGACCGCGGGTTCGAGACCCTCCTGGGCAACTTGGCGAGACCTCATCTCTACAATAAATCAAA
>NW_006992850.1:0-1233 GCF_000164805.1 Carlito syrichta
ACTTTAACATCTGAAGCTGGGGTGTACCTTACTATTAAGCTGTGTCACAGCATCCATAACAGGTTTTGTTTGCATTTTAAATTAGGGGAGGCTACCTATATATATTGGAGGTCAGAGGGGAAAGGAATAGAAACTATTGAGGACGAGTGAAAGATGGGTGATATTTAATGAAGAAGTTTCTGGAAAAGAGCAATATATGAAGGGATACACTTTAAAAAGTAGGAGGAGGAAACTTCAGAGGTAAAAGGAATTAAAAAGGAAACAGGGAAAGAGAAGCAGAAAAGAGGAAATACATGAACACTAGAGCTTACTAGCCTTTGTTTCTTCAGTTAGGTAATAATCAGAATAATCTGCCCAAAGATAGGAAGGGGACAGCACTGGGGCCTGCCATGGGCAGAAGTTCTGGGTAGCCACTTCAAGGCACGGACAGGCAGTGGTTCTCATTGTGACGGGCTCGTGATATCTGACTGTTTTATCATGATGTTAAGGTGTTAATTGTCATTTTTCACTCTCATTCTTTAATAGTAGTTCAGAGTTTTCTAGAAGCCATATGATGATTTTGAAACAGATTGAGTGCAGAAGCAGATTTGAAACTCCACCTGTCTTCTATTTAAGCCAAACCTTAAAGTACAAAACAGTGCCACTCTCTCACTATGTTTTTTTTGAAAAGTTATTTGTAATAAAATAATGTATGCTAATATGTAATGAGTTTATTATTTTTGAATGAATTAATCAAATATTTTTTAATTTCTTGATTTTAATTTCTTATGTGGCAAATATTTATAGATATAACCTATGTACACAAGTTTTTTGGAGGAATCAATAATTTTTTAAAGATTTTAAAGCAGTTCTGAGATGAAAAAATGTGAAAGCCACTGAGATAAAAAATCGATTAAAAAAATTATTGAGAACAGCAGGATCAGTGGAATAAAGAATTCTGTAAACATTACAAACAAAATGTTAAGTTATTTAATGAAGTGTTGCTACAATATCAAGAAATGTTCGCAGAAAGAGAGCTTCACAGAATAAGACCTTTGAGTTGAGTCTTGAAAGCTCATGAGGGGCAGTGGGCCCAGTGGCGGAAACCACTTGGAGCACAGTGCAGTATGCAGTGCTCTGGGCAGGCTGGCTCAGCCAGGACACGGTAGGCTGGATGAATTCTGAAATGAATTAGAGAGTTATACCCAAATGGGAAGGAGGCATTGGTGACTTTAAAGTAGATGAAAAGTACAG
>NW_006992851.1:0-1628 GCF_000164805.1 Carlito syrichta
TAAAAGCTGAAAATTTAGAACTCTTAGAATAAAAGCTTCATGATATTGGATATTAAGTGATTTCTCAGATATCATACCAAAAGCACAAGCTTTTATGCTAAAAAGAAAAAATAAAGATAAATTGAACTCTATCAAAATTAATTTGAATAAAAATGGATAAACTTCATTACAATTGAAAACAATATTACATCAAGGAGCACTATTCACAGAGTTAAAAGGCAATCTGTTGAAAGAGAGAAAATGTTTTCAAATTATATATATAAAATAAAGGATTAATATTTAGAATATATTAAAAAGTATAAATCTCAACAACAACAAAAATACAAACAACTGGAAAAGGTAACTAAGAAAAAGGATGGAAAGGGTTTGGATAATGGGTATAAAAGCACAGTTAGATAAAAGTAGTAAAATTTAATGTTTGGTAGCACACTACAGCAGTTATAGTTAACAATAGTTTACTGTGCATTTCACGATAACTAGAAGGGTGGAATTGAATGTTCCTAACACAAAGAAATGATAAATGCTTGAGTTAATAGATATTCAATTACCTTGATTTGATCATTGAACATTGCATACTTGTATCAAATTATTACATGTACCCTTTAAATCTGTACAACTATTATGATTCCATAATAATTAAAGGTAATATTTCTAATTTTAAAAAATGTGTAAAAGACTTGAATACACATTTTTCCAAGGAAGATACACAAATAACAATAAGTATATAAAAAGATGTTCATTAGCACTAATGTGGTACAAAAATAGAAATCAAGCCCCCCCCCCACATACACACACACACACATACAAAAGAAAGAAAGAAAGACAATAATTGATAGCCAGGATATGAAGAAAGTTGAAACCCGTGTGATTTTTCTGATGGAAATATACAACAATGAAGTCAATATGGAAAATGTAGTTTTTCAAAAAATCGAACACAGAATTTTCATATGATTCAGCAACTATACTTTTGAATATATACCCAAAATCATTGAAAGAAGGTTTTTGAGAAGTTATTTGTGCACCTATGTTCATAACAGCATTATTTACAAGAACTAAAAGATGGAAGCAATTCAAGTGTCCACTAATGGATAGATAAATGAATATGCCAAATATGCTATGTGCATCCAGTGGGACATTGTGTGGCCTTAAAAAGGAAAAAAAATTGACACATGCTACAGCATATATGAAACTTGAGGACATTATGGTCAGTGTGATAAATCAGCCATACACACACACACACACAAAGATTAGTCAACATCATAGAGAAGAAAACTAGAATGCTGGTTGCCAGGAGTTGGGAGAAGGGAGGCAATGAAGAGTTACTATTTACTGAGTATAGTTTCAGTTTTAGAAGATGAAAAGAATTATGGAGATAGAAGGTAGTGATGATTGCACGACACTTGAATGTAGTTAACATCACTAAATTATACATTTAAAGTCATTAAAATGGTAAATTGTTCGTATATTTTATCACACTGAAAATCTATACATGGGATTAAATTTAACAAAGATGTATAAGACCTATGTCATTACGACACCACAAATGTCTAGGGGATAAAAGTCCTAAATAGCTGGGCTCGGTGGTTCAGCCTGTAATCCCGCGCCTTTGGGAGGCTGAGGTGAGTGGA
>NW_006992852.1:0-925 GCF_000164805.1 Carlito syrichta
CTCAGGCAATCCACTCACCTCGGCCTCCCAAGGCGCGGGATTACAGGCTGAGCCACCGAGACCAGCTTATGTACAGTTTCATAGAAAAAGATGAAGGGTTTGAATTTAATTTTTAGTGTAAAAAGCCATTGAGAGATGTTGAAGAGTGACATAATCTTATTTCAGTTTTTAAAGATTACTGGCTGCTGGGGAAAGAATGAATTCTAGAGACATAAGATTGAAAGATAGAAGGTTGAGAAGAAATTTAGGAAATTATTTTAGTACTTCAAGCAAGAGATAATGGTGACTTAGACTAAAGCAACATCAGTGGAGAGGAAGAGAAGTGGGCAGAATCAAGATATATCCCTAGCTTTGCTCACATATTCCAGAACATATGTATTCAATATTCAAATATGCTCATACATATATATTCAACATTCAGCACGATACCTGACTTCCAGATACATTTACATTAACAAATCTTATTTTCTCATTAATTTTTAAAGATGTCTCATTGCTGAGAAAAATTATTCCCATATATGTAATAAAACTACAATCAAAAGTGAAGCAATTAAAATGTTTATTTCTGTGACTGAAAAAAATTAGTTGAAAATGCAACAAAACACTGACTATCTTTGGATATGGTCTTAATGCTGATTTTGCTTTTTCTCACATTATGCTTGTGATTTTCTAAATGTTACAGTAATTTTTAAAAGACTGAAACAACCTTTTAATTGTATATACAATAGTAAACTACCAAAACATTAAAAATAGTACCCTGTTACATCTCAAATGAGACACAAAACAATACTAAAATATTCCTAGGTTAATTACCACTTTGCTTCCTCTACCTATGTTATGATTCCCACTGTAGATGTGATTAATCTTTTTTTAGATTATAAGAAAGTTTAGTGAAATGTTCTTTTTTTTTTTTTTTTTTTTTTTA
>NW_006992853.1:0-1599 GCF_000164805.1 Carlito syrichta
AAGTTATAGATGTCTGACAGCTTTGATATGCATGGAAACATATCAATGGAAAAAACAATAATAAGTGTGAGGGTGTAGCGCATATATAAATTTCCCCTGTGTGCACCCTGCCTTGTAGGCACAAAAACTTCAGTAATATAGATTTTCTCAGTGGAATGTGTGATGCTGTATGTAATTTTTATTCAAATGCATAAATATTATCTTTTTATTTTAAGTGTTTTAGGCTTGGAGTTGTCGTTTAAAACTCTATTCTGAGCCCATTTCTCTCGCCTTCTTAGCTCTGCTCTCTTTATTTCCAAGCAGGCATCTTCCCAAAGCTGGATTAGGTATATGTGGAACATGAGATTGTGCCTTTCACACCCACCTGAGCTGGTGTGTGGGTGTACAACTGTGTACACACAGTGCAGGCAGCTGACAGGAAGTTGATTATGGTTTTTGTTACTGGAGAACACATAATGATTTTCAGATGGGCAACAGAAAAAAAATACAAAGAGGGACTTAAAATTTCACTGTGTCAAATTTAAAAGGTGAAGATTCTATCCAAGGCATATTAAATAAGTTGAAATTCTAACCTGGCTCCCAATAGTTAAGTAATATCTAGGTTTTTCAGAACTCGTTACTACTGATTTCAAGAACATGTATGTTCCCCAAAATATTAAGAAGTATGTCAGTCTACCTTTTTCTTCCCTGGGGTACCACACTCCTTTATTATCTATGCTGTTTCCCAGAGGATAAATATTTACACTGGTGCGTCTAGCTCGAGTTAATAGAAATAATTCTATAATGGGAAGATTGACGGGATTTTAAACTTTTAAGTGTACATGTGTTGTGTAATAACAGTCTTCCATGAGGTGTATTCATTTGCTATTTGCTGCTGTAACAGATTACCATAAACTTAGCAGTATAAACAACAGATTAAAGCTGAGAGCAGATTAAAGCTGAGAACAGTGGCTCATGCCTATAATCTCAGCACTTTGGGAAGCGGAGGAAGAGGATTGCCTGAGCCCAGGGATTTGAGACCAACTTGAGCAACTTGACGAGACCTTGTGTCTACAATAAATCAAAGAAAAATTAGCCTGGCATGGGACGCATGCCTGTGGTTCCAGCTACTTGGAAGGTTGAGGTAGAAGGATTGCCTGAGCCCAGCAAGTGGAGGCTACGGTGGCCGGGAGTGTGTCACTGCTCTCCAGCCTGGGCTACAGAGTGAGACTCCGACACAAAAAAAAAAAGGAAAGAAAAGGAAAGAAATTAAAGTGAGCAAATTACATATGCATATGCAACCTTACATTTCCTTTGTCATATAATATAACATACCCATGGGTTCCAGGAGTTAGGACATTTGTAAAATAATGGAATGCAGAATACATTTTACTCTGATCTTCCTAACTCATCTCTTTTTCTCTAAAGAATTAGTACTGTCTCTCTTTTTTCTTTCAGCCCTATGGCATCCTCTCTTGAGGATTTCAGCACCTAGGTCCTCTGTGCTCACTTGCTTTTGAGTATGCTGTTCTTTTGCTCCGTCAGTTCCATCTTCGTGTACTAAGTACTAGTTGGGGACCTACTGTGTCCAAGGCCATGCACTTTATGAAACAGAGGTAG
>NW_006992854.1:0-899 GCF_000164805.1 Carlito syrichta
ACGCTGATCCCAATACTCTGATCACTTAGAAGGGCTCAGTCACCTCTCTCTGGGTGAGAAGGAAAACCTGCAGGAAGCAAACACACTGGAAGACAAAGTATCTGCACCTGTGTTAGCGTCAGTCTCCAGGGGGACACAGCAAAGCCAAATCTGCTCTTCCACTCCTGTCACTTTCATCATGTAATGCATTTCCATATCTGTGTCTACTTTTAAATTTTGCATTCCATTGGTTTCTCCGTGTATTTTCTTTTCTTTTTTTTTTGAGTTGGAGTCTCACTCTTTTTGCCCATGTTGGAGTTCACTGACACACTAATGAACACTGCACCCTTGACCTGGTGGGCTTAGGCAATTGATCTGCCTCAGCTTTCCAAATGGCTGGAACTACAGATGCTTACCACCATGCCTGGCTATCTCAATGCATTTTTCCCATCACACTACATTACTTTCCAAATCCTTCTCTTATTCAGTATCACCCTATCTTCCTTTTCAGACTTTTTCTTTATTTGGAGTCTCACTCTCCTTCCCATGCTGTAGTGCAGTGGCATGCTTAACAGCCATTGCAGCCCTAACCTGCTGGACCCAGGTGATCCTTCTCCCTCAGTCTTCCAAGTAACTGGAAATCAGGAGTGCACTACCATACCTAGCTTATTTTTTATTTATTGTAGAGACAAGTTCTCATCAAATTGTCCAGGCTGGTCTCGAATCCCTGGACTCAGACAATTTTCTCGCCTTGGACTCCCAAAGTGCTGGGATTGCAGGCTGAGTAAATGTGCTTGACCATTTCACAGGAAATTTAATGTTTGTTGTTTTCATTCAAATTCCAACATTCTCAGATGACAGCTCTGATGGCCATTTCATAGGACTTTCAAAATAGCTTTGATCCATGGAGTAGGCAGTGG
>NW_006992855.1:0-896 GCF_000164805.1 Carlito syrichta
TGAAGTCACCACAATGGAGAACCACAGATTTCCAGCCAGTATTCAGATCAATTCTGACACTCAGAGCACCTTGACTAAAAGGAAGTCTAGGTTCCACTGGGCAGGGGTCCCTTCAGCACTGCCACAAGTATAGAATGTATATCTTTCTCTGAAGAATCTGTAGCCACTTACTAGAATGAATGTGAACTGGGGAAAAGGAAATATCCAAACTTTAAGGGATTGCTAGACATAGGCTCAGAATTGATGCTAATTCTAGAGAACACAAAGGGGGAGCTTATGGTGGTCAATTGACAGATGAAGTCTTAGCCCAAGTGTGACTCACAGTAGACCCAGGTTAACTGTGGATCCTACCCAATTACTGAATTCAAATGGATACACGAGGCAATTGGTAGACTTCTCCACACTGGGTCTATAATCTTTGGGTTAAGAGTCATTATGATTAGAACTAAGTGAAAGCCCTAGAAATTCCCCACTCTATCAAGTCAACAAACCAGAAATAAAACCTCAAGTCTGTGAAATGCAAAAATCAGTAACACCACCAAAGACTTAAAATATGCATGTAAGCTTGCCTGTTGGGTCTGTGCTGAAATCAGACGAATTTTAGACAATAACTATGGATAATAAATGTAATCAGGTGGTGATTGCAATTGAAGCAGTTTCTTGACTGCTTCAAGAAACTGGAACTAATCAACACAGCCCCTAGCACTGGCTGTGTAGCTATTGCCCTGGTTAATGCTTTTTTTCCATTTCAGTGGTAAGGACCACCAGAAGCAGTTTGCTTTTACCTGGCTTGTACCTGAGTACACCTTCAAAGCCTTGCCTCAGGGCTATTTCAACTCTCCTGTTCTCTGTCATAATACAATCCACAGAGATCCTGATCGGCTTGACATTCCACA
>NW_006992856.1:0-751 GCF_000164805.1 Carlito syrichta
AATATGTGAAAAATTAGGGTGTATTTTTCATTAGATAAAAAAGATACTTTTTAAAATTGAAAATTGATGAAAAACAACAAACACTTGCATGTGAGATTATTGTTTAGCGCAAAATAATTCCAAAGGCCAGAGAGTGAATAATACAAAATGTAAAATAATACAACGATACAATATGTGAGTATGTAGTTCTTTAAAAGCTCTTAATTCCAGGTTTACTCCAATTTTCTGAATCTTTATTTACACAGCATTCCAAGAAGGCTGTGGGAAAATAGTGGGAGACTAGAACATTCTAAAGTGAAATCTTTGAGCTCCACCTTCTTCCCCCACATCTCCAAACAAGTCTTTTCTTGGAGTGTTTAGGGGGCTAGGAAGAGTTACCTAGACTGGCTTCATTCTTTGCCAGCTACAATATTGCCCTTAAGATTTTATCTCCTGTGGTCTCAGCCATCCCTCCTACGAAAACGACGCTCAAAGCTATCTCTCCACCCTTGACCTCTCCTGAACCTGGGGTGTGTGACTTTCCAGGCCACACCTCGCCATCCTTCCCCCTTCATCTAAAGTCCAGTGTTGAATACCAAATTCACTCATTTCCTTTCCCCAAACACATTTGAGCCAATCATTTTATTTTGTAGTTTCAATTACTGCAAGAAACTTGGTAGATATTTTTCAAAGGACTAGGAGGCTTTAAGAAAAAGCTGTTTATCCAACGGTAAGCAGAAGATGAGATGCGAGAAAGAGCTTGGAGGAAGGA
>NW_006992857.1:0-1086 GCF_000164805.1 Carlito syrichta
CAACATTCATAAGAACATAAATGTAACTAAACACCTCAACAGAGGTAAAAACAAGAACCGTGTGATTATATCATTAGACTCAGAAAAAGCTTTCAGTAAAATCCAGCACTCCTTCTTGATAAAAGCCCTTGAACACCTAGGCATAGAGGGAATATACCTGAAAATAGAAAGAGCCATCTACAATAGACCCACAGTCAACATATTGCTAAATGGACGGAAACTGGTAGCATTTCTCCTGAAAATCAGAACAAAACTAAGCTGCCATTCTCACCCCTCCTGCTCAGCATAGTGTTGGAAGTCCTAGATATAGCAATCAGACAAGAGAAAGAAATCAGGGGTATCCAAATAGAAAAAAAGAAAGTCAAGTTATCCAACTTTGCTGATGATATGATTCCATACCTTGAAAAACCAAGAGAATCTTTCAAAAACCTCCTTGCACTGATAAACGACATTTTGCTTTGACATAATCTTTTAGGAACGTTTTTCTATTTCTCTGAAGAATGCCATTGAAATATGTATAGGGATTTGATTACTTGAAAAGATTTCACTTAATAGGGAAGATGTAAAAACATTCTACCTTTCAGTCCATCAGCATAGAATATGTTTTCACTTATTTTTGTCCACTTCAATTATGTTTATCCATGTTTTATATGATTTTTTCTTTTTTAATTTCATTTTAAAGATGTGGGGTACAATTCAGGGTTAGGTAGACAAATGTTGATTATGCAGGTACTCTTATTGATAAGGTATGCCCCTTCCTTCCCTAGAAGTTTCCCTCAATTGCCAATCCCACTCCCCTCCCCTGATAGTTTTTCACTACTGCCAATCCCTTTCTTAAACTGTAATGATAATTGTTCAAGTTCCGCTTATGAGTGAGAACATATGATACTCTGTTCTTTGTCTCTGTGATAGATCACTGATTATGATTGACTCTAAATCCATCCAAGTTTCTGAGAAATCCATATGTTTGTCCTTCTTTATGGCTGCCTAATATTCCATTGTGTATATGTTCCATGTTTTTTTTACCCAGTCCAGCTTTGATGGGCAGCATGGTTGGTTCCATGTATTTGCTATTGTGACTAGAGT
>NW_006992858.1:0-728 GCF_000164805.1 Carlito syrichta
AAAAAAATTGCCAATCACTGATTTCCACAGAAAGAAAACAAAAGAATTTTCCATAATTGTAAATTTTCCCCAAATGATAGAGACTTCTGAGAAAAACATCATCAAGAAAGATAAAGCAACATCAATTTGTCACATTTCAATGGACAAATTAGTACAGATGAGCTTATTTTTTTATTTACATAAAAAAGAAGGTGTAGCTGAGCCAATTAAGCTTTTTTTATTTTTCTGTTCTTTCACTATGTACAAAAGTCTAAGAAATTTTTATTGGTTTTTCTAAAGGCAACACAATAGCTTTGAAAACAGTTGAGAAGTTGTAAAAAAGTAGCTTGAAACATACAGATGATATCAAGATTCAGAGAGACTGAATCAAATCAAGTGATTTTTTAAAAAATTGTGTTGGGCCAGGTGCGGGAGCTCAAATCTGTAATCCCAGAACTTTGGGAGGCTGAGATGAGGGGACTAACTGAGCCCCCTCTAACTAACTGAGGGGACTAACTGAGGGGACTAACTAATTCAAGAACAGCCTGGGCAACTTGGCAAGACCTCATTTCTACAATAAATCAAAAAATTACCTGGATGTGGTAGCACATGCCTGTATTTCTGACTACTTGGAAGGCTGAGGCAGAAGGATCACCTGAACCTAGCAGGTTGATGCTGGGGTGGCCGTGAGTGTGCCACTGCACTCCAGCCTGGGCTGGAGTGCCATTCCAACTCAAAAAAAAAAAAAA
>NW_006992859.1:0-701 GCF_000164805.1 Carlito syrichta
TCCTAGGGAGGGCTCTCTTCCTGACTTGCGGTAGGCCGCCTTCTTGCTATGTTCTCACATAGTGGGGAGAGAGAGAATCTTCCTCTGCTTATAAGGCCCCATTCCCCTCATGAGGGACTCACCCTCACGGACTCCTGTAACCCAAATACCATCGCACTGGGTGTCAAGGCTTCAATGCATTGGTGGGTGAAGGGGACACAAGACTGCAACCTTTATCCATAACAGCCCTTGTCCCTGCTCAGTGCTTTGCTTTTATTCCCAGCAAGAATTATCCTATGACATATTATTTTGTTTTTTAATAACCGCTTTATTGAGATATAATTCATGAGCAGTTTACCTATGGAAAGCATGCAAGTCAACAGTTTTTCGTGTATTTACCAAGTTGTACCACCATAACCACAATCAATTTTAGAATATTTTCATCACCCCAACAAAAAGCCATTAGCAATTTCTTCCCTTCTCCCTTCCCCCAGTCACACTTGATATTTTACTTAGTTTTTTTTTTTAATTGGCTCTCTCCCTACTAGAATATATTCTCCCTGGAAGTACAGATGTTTGAATTGTTCACTGATGTAACCTCAGCACCAAGTAACTTCTTGGCACAAGTAGACCCTCAGGAAATATGGAGGAAGGGAGAAAGAGGGAGAAAGGGAGGGAGGGAAGGAAGGAAGGAAGGAAGGAAGGAAGGAAGGAAGGAAGGA
>NW_006992860.1:0-700 GCF_000164805.1 Carlito syrichta
AAAGAAAGTTCAACAAGAAACGTTAATCGAAGAAGGTAAGACAGAAGAAGGAAGGCCAGTTAGGTTCTTGCAGTACTCTTCCTAAGAGATGACAGGAGCCCAACCAAAGCCAGAAAAGGGGGAATAAACATGAGGCTGATTGGGAAATTCTCTGAGATGAATTCACTAAGGCAGGACTGTTTATACGCACGGACCTTTGCCAATGACAGTAAAGTAACGTATTAAGAAGAAATGTTTGACTGGTGAAGACGACCCCTTTTGGGTAATTGATATTAGGGTTGTTTTAATTGAGCTAGAAATTCACACAGTAAAATACACCCTTTCTAATTGAGCTAGAAATTCACACAGTAAAATACACCCTTTCTAAGGGAGCAGTTCTAGTAATATCAACAAGTACATAAAGCACTGCAAATCAATACACAACATAGTTCTCTCACCTTAAAAATTCCCAGCCGGGCTCCGTGGCTCAGTCTGTCATCCCAGCACTTTGGGAGGCCGAGGCAAGTGGATTGCATGAGCCCGCGGGTTCGAGATCACCCCAGGCAATTTGGCGAGACCTCGTCTCTACAATAAAACAACAAAAAATTAACCAGGTGTGGTAGCATATGCCTGTAGTTCTGGCTACTTGGAAGGCTGGGGTGGAAGGATCATCGGATCCCATAAGGTCGACGCTGGGGTGGCCATGAGTGTGCCACTGCAC
>NW_006992861.1:0-1028 GCF_000164805.1 Carlito syrichta
TAGTCACCTGTCTGGATAGCTGCCTATCTCATTAATCAACTAGTTAAGTCAGCTGGGTAACCAGCTGACTTGCTAGATAAGTCACCTCATTAAGTAAGTTGGCTAGCCAGCTCACTAGCTAGATCGAAAGCTAATGAATTCAGATGGCTAGCTGGTTAAAACAGCTGGTTAATTCTAGAGGCTAGCCAACTGGCTAGTGATGTAGCTTGCAAGTCAGCTGGCTAGCCAGCAGTGTGGCTGGCTAGTTAAGCTGGCTGGCGATCCAAATGTCCAGCCAGCAGGCTGCCTAATTAAGCTGGCTGGCCAGTCAGCTCGCTCAACCGCTGACTAGTTAAGGCAGCTCGCCTGTCGCTTCAATCACCGGATGACTAGTTAAGTCAGCTCACTGGTAGACTCAATGACCAGCCGACTAGATAAGTCCTCTGACCAGTCGGCTCAATTGCCAGTTGACTAAAGTCAGCTGACCAGTCAGTTCATTTGCCAGTCGAATAGTTAAGTCAGCTGACCAGTCAGCTGACTCGTCGGCTGACTTGTTAAGTCAGCTGACCTGACAGATCACTCAGCAGACAATTAGTTAAATCAGCTCATCTGTCGGCTCACACGCTGGCTGACTAGTTAAGTCTGCTAACTGGTTGGTCGCTTAGCTGTCAACTAGTTAAGTCAGCTAAACAATTGGCCGAATAGTAGACCAAATTGTCAGCCAATAAGGTAGCTCACCTAACAAGTTAATCACCAACAAGTGAGAGCTAGTCACCGACAAGTTAGGCCATTTAACTAATTGGCCTACTAATCACCTGACTAGTTAGGTCAGCACAACAGCCATCCAAATATTTAACAGCACTGACTAGTGGGCCAACTCGTCAGTCAACTATCTAACCCAGCTAACTTGTCTGCTGAGTAGTTGGCCAACATGTTAAGCCAGCTAACAAGTCCATCGTCTAGTGAGCCAATGTGTTAAAACAGCTAATTATTCTGCTGACTTGTCAGCCAACAATTAAGTCACCTAGCAAACTCGTTAAACAACTAGT
>NW_006992861.1:2449-3216 GCF_000164805.1 Carlito syrichta
TTCAAGTCAGCTAGTAAAGTCAGCTGAATAGCCTGCTGGCTAGGTAGGTAGCTAGCTAGTTAAGTGAGCTGGTTAGCCAGCTTACTAGCTTAAGTCATCTAGGTAAGTCAGTTGTCTAGCCAGCTTGCTAGATAGGAAACCAGCTAGTTAAGTCAGCTGACTAGCCAGCTGACTAGCTGGTTAATTCAGTTAGTTAAGTCAGCTGGAAACCAGCTGGCTAGCTAGTTAAGTCAGCTGGTTGTCAGTTGGCTATCCAGCTGGTTAGTTAGTTAAAAAGCTAAATAGCTGGGCTTGGTGTCTCAGCCTGTAATCCCGTGCCTTGGGAGGCTGAGGTGAGTGGATTGCCTGAGCCCTCAGGTTCAAGACTCACCTGGGCAGCGAGACCCCATCTCTACAATAAATCAAAAAATCAGCAGGGCGTGGTAGCACATGTCTGTAATTCCGGCTACTTGGAAGGCTGAGGCAGAAGGACCACTGGAGCCCAACAGGTTGAGGTTGCAGTGGCCAGAAGCCCTCCAGTCTGGGTGACAGAGTGAGAATCCAACTCAAAAAAATAAACTAAAATAAAAAGCTAGTTAAGGCAGATGGCTATCCATCAGGTTAGCTAGTTATTTCAGCTAGTTAAGTCAGCTGGCTAGCTAGGAAGCTAGCTATATAAGTCAACTAGTTATGTCAGCTAGCTAGGTAGTTAAGTCAGCTAGTTAAGTCAGCTGGCTAGCTAGGTAGTTAGCTAGGTAGCTAGCTAGTTAAGCCAGCTAGTAAGACAG
>NW_006992862.1:0-964 GCF_000164805.1 Carlito syrichta
GGACTTTCCTCTCTTTCTTAATAGGGCAAGGGGCACCACATCACAGAAAGACCCTTTGACCAACAAGATCTTTCAAGATCTCCTCTTCCTCTCTTTCTCTCCCCATGGATTAGGCATTATGCATCTTGTTAGACAGCTGTTCGTTATAGTCCTGCCACTGCCACACAGGGTATTGATGCTTATGGTGGGTCAGGATGTCACACAAATAAGCATGGCTGTAAAAAACCATATGCAGTTCCTTTGATCTGAAAATGAGGATGTTCTTCATATTGGCTGTTCATTTTTTCCTTTTCTCTATACCGTTCTCTCTCCTCTCTCTTCCTTCTTCTCTTGGTGTTTCAGATTATTTAGGTACAGTGGACAGAGCAATTCAAAGACCATTCTTCTCCTTGAGAAGCTCAGATTATGGTAGACAGAGTCCCCACCAGGAAACCTCTTGAGTATTTATAACAGACAGATTTTAGTGACAGGAAATAATGATAGCAGGGGGATTGTAGGCACAAGTGATGGAAAAAGCTGAGAAACCAAACAGGGATCACGGAAACCATCAGAGATTGGAAAAAGCAGGAATTACTTATCATTCCTTGTCAGGCAGGAAAGGATGAACCCATCCAACCTCAGAGAACAGGAGTCACATTGGAACTTAGCGGTGTAGAATGCTGTCCGGGGCAAAGAAGAAGAACCTGGCTTCTCCATCTCTCCTGCCTTTCAAGTTCTTGTTGTAACTCATTGGACAAACCCAAGAATGATTCTATTGTGGATACTGCTTACCTGCTGAAATGGCTGGGCTTGTTTACCCTCTAGATCAGATCCAGTTCTCAGCTTTTCCTTTCTCTATTCTGCATCTGAGGGGCTGACAGAGCCTGGGAAATGCAGCTGGCAGGGCCATCTTTTGAGTTCAGAACAGAGAAGGGGAAGTCTGAAGACTGGATTGGCGAGTAAAGACGGTCAGGGCCATCACAGA
>NW_006992863.1:0-1172 GCF_000164805.1 Carlito syrichta
CAGCCACTGCACTCCAGTCTGGGCGACAGAGTGAGACTCCAACTCAAAAAAAAAAAGTTTGAGACAAAACAAGATTTGGCTTAGAAGAACATTTGGGGTAATAGGCTATGTTATTGGGGAGAAGTTTTGCTGTGAATCAGAACAGGACCACTTAACAACTGAAATTTAATTCTTGAAAAAGGGCCTAAGTTTTTTTGGTGAGCAAAGGTGAAGTGAGGCTGTAATGGACTGGGGCCTTGAATGTAGCTTTATAATCACTAGGGCTCCTCTCATAGAATAGTTACATCTGTAAGAGTTTCATCACACATTTTTATAACTTGACTATAATGAATGAGCCATGACCTTTCTCAGTTCATCTGCTTATCAGTCTGAAAAATCCTGCATCTATTTGGGAATAATAAGAACTCAACTGTAAATTGGGGAGTTCAGTCAAGTTCTGTTAGGTTACTTTCAGTATGAAAGTGCGGTTTTTAGAATATAAACTTTATTTTAGAATAGTTTTAGATACACAGAAGCACTGCAAAAATAGCACAGAGTTCCTATATGTGGTCTGACAATTAAATTTGCAAACGCAGCCGGGCTCGGTGGCTCAGCCTGTAATCCCGCGCCTTTGGGAGGCTGAAGTGAGTGAATTGCCTGAGCCCGCGGGTTCGAGACCCGCCTGGGCAGCAAGACCTCATCTCTACAATAAAGCAAAAAATCAGCCGGGCGTGGTAGCGCATGCCTGTAATTCTGGCTACTCGGAAGGCTGAGGCGAAAGGATCGCCGGGGCCCAGCAGGTCGAGGCTGCGGTGGCTGGTAGCGGCCACTGCACTCCAGTCTGGGCGACAGAGTGAGACTCCAGCTCAAAAAAAAAAATTCGCAAACGCATCCTAGGAAAAGTGCTAATGCCTCACTGCTTAATGTCACTATGGTCACCTTCGAAGTACTCCCCTTGGGAAGCAATGCACCAATGCCAGCGTCTAGCCCACCCATCAAAGCAACTTTGGAATTGTTTTTCCATCAGAGTTTTCCAAAAGCGTTTCCATCAGGGCTGTCGTATTACTCTTGGTGTTCTGAATGTCATCAATTGTCTTCTTTTCAATATTTCCTTTATTTTCGGGTTAAAAAAAAGTCATTGGGGGCCAGATCAGGTGTGTAGGAAGGCTGTTCCAATACAGTTATTTGCTTAT
>NW_006992864.1:0-1220 GCF_000164805.1 Carlito syrichta
GATGGAATTAGAGTTTATAATACTGAGTGATCTCTCACAGAAACAAAGATCTGGGTATCACAAGTTCTCACTCATAAATTGACCTTGAACAACTACCCTAATACTATAAGAAAAGGATTGACAGTGGGGGGAAATGAAGGGGGGGCAGGAGGGAAGGGAGGTGGGATTAACAGTACTCAATAGCTGTCTGGGGAAGGGGGGATCACACCTCATCAACCAGGTTACCTGCACAATATTTGTATACCTACCCTTAACTGTACTCCACAATTTTAAAATAAAAAACACATATTAAAAAAAGAAAGTACACTGAATTGTAAATAAAATCTGAGCCAATATAGAGCATCAGTGGGGGTAATTAAATAAAAAGACAAAATAAATCTTAAAAAATTTTTAACAACTGTTTTCTTAACTTGCCTAAAATAAATCTCATAATACAAAAATTATAAATCTCTGTTAATTGACATGTATGGTAAAAGATGGAATTAGTATAACAATAACAGCACAACAAGGGGGTACATAGCTATGTACAATGAAATATTTTATATACCATTGAAATTAAATAACTAATAAACCAATAAGCAATATGTAAATAAAATCACTTGTTATATTCCCGAGAAATAATAATATTATGAAAAAATAGAATAATGCATGACAAAAATTAGATAAGCTGGCTGATGGAAAAAATCTAGATATTCAGTCTATGAAAACTGAATAAAAAATAAATCGATAATCTAGAAAAACCTATAACAGAGTAACTTAGTAATCAAAACTCTCACACAGAATAAAGACAGAATGACTTCAATGTGATACTGAACCAAATGCTTTATTAAAACTAACACCAATCCTTCATAGACTCTTCCAGACATTGTAAGAAAAAATGATATTTGCTAACTCATTCTATGAAGCCAGAATTGCCCAGAAACCATGCCAAGCAAAAATAACAAAAGAAACCTATGCATCAATATCCCTAATGATTGTCAGTGCAAAAATCCTCAATAAAATACCAATGCTCCAAATCACCAACATAGGAAAAGCATTATATAACACAACCAGAAGGAATTTATCTTGGGTATGCAAGAATGATTCAGCATATGACAATCAACCTTTTAAACAAAAGACATTAATTGATAAAAGGGAGAAAAACAGATGATCACTTCAGCAAAGGCAAAAATGTATTGGACAAAATGCAACACCTTTACATGGAGATGTCCTGATAAAGA
>NW_006992865.1:0-961 GCF_000164805.1 Carlito syrichta
TAGCCAGGTAGCTATCTAGGAGACTTAACTAGCTAGCTGCCTACCTAGCCAGTTGCCTAGCCAGCTGCCTTAACTAGCTGAATGAACCAGCTAGCCAGTTGTCTAGCCAACTTACTTAGCTAGCTCTCTATCTAGTTAGCCAACTGGCTAGCCAGCTTACTTAAGTAGCTGACTTAACTAGCAGCTACTTGCTAGGCAGCTGACATATATTTAGCTCACTAGCTAGCAATTTATTTAGTCAGCTGTCTTAAATAGTTAATTAACTAGATAACTACCCAGCTAACAAGCTGACTTAAATAGTAAGCTGAAGTGCTAGCTAGCTGACTTAACCAGCTTGATAACGAGTTAGCTTAATCGTTATTTAATGTGTTAGCAAGGTGACTTAATCATCTGACTTATCTCGTTAGCTAATGAGCTGTCTAGGTGTCTCATCCATCTGACTTAACTCGTTAGCTATCTAGCTAGCTAGCTGAGCATCCAGCTGACTTAACTTGTTAGCTAGCTAACTAGCCTACTCAACCAGATGACTCAACCCGTTTGCTAACTAGCTAACTAACTGACTCACACAGCTGACTTAACCCATTAGTTAACTAGCTAACTACCTGACACAACCTGCTGACTTAAATCTTAAGCTAACTAGCTAGCTAGCTGTCTTAACCAGCTGACTAAATTAGAAACTGACTTAACTTGATGAATTAGCTAGCTGACTTAACTGGCTGACTTAACTAGTTAGCTAGCTGACTTAACTACATGAATTAAATAGTTAGCTAACTATTTAACTAGCCAAATAACGAGCTGACTTAATTAATTAGTGAACTATTTAGGTAGCAGACTTAAATAATTCGCTAAATAGTGAGCTAGGTGACTTAGCTAGCTTACTTAGCTAGCTAGCTAGTTAGCTAGCTCACTTAGCTGGCTGACTTAACTAGTTGGCTAACAAGATAGCTAGCTGAATTAACGG
>NW_006992866.1:0-981 GCF_000164805.1 Carlito syrichta
AATACCTCAAAATATTAAAAACCACCCATGATAATACCACAGTCAACATATTATGGAATGGATAGAAACTGGAAGCATTTTCCTTGAAAACTGACATAAGACAAGGCTGCCCACTCTCTCTGCTCCCGTTCAAGATAGTGTTGAAAGTCCTAACTAGAGCAATCAGACAAGAGAAGGAAATCAGCAGTACCCAAATAGGAAAAAGGAAGGTAAGCTATCCTTCTTTGTGGAAGACAAAATCTTGCGTTTTGAAAACCCATGGAGATCTGTCAGAAACTTCCTTGTACTGACTGATAAAGGACTTGGGCAAAGTCTCAGAGTATAAAATCAATGTGCAAAGACAGCCACATTTTACCAGAAATAAACATGCAGAGAACCAAACAAAAAGCACAATCACATTAACAATCGTCACATACGAAAGAAAGAAAGAAAGACAGACAGAAAGAAAGAAAGAAAGAAAAAAAAGACCTTAGCATCTTCCTGACTAGAGAAGTGAAATACCTTTACAACAAAAACTACAAGCCACTGATCAAAGAAATCAAAGAATGCACAAATAAATATAAAAATATCCCATGCTCATGGATTGGGAGAATCAACATTGTTAAAGATGCCTGTCCCACCAAAGACAATCTACAGATATAATGCAATACCCATTAAGTTACCATCATCGTTCCTCTCAGACCTGGAACTGGCAATACAGAAACTCATATAGAAACAAAGATAACCATGAACAACCAAAACTATCCTCAGGAAAAACAACAAACAAACAAAAAAACACCAAAGTGGGAGGAATCATACGTCCAGACTTTAAACTTTATTATAAGACTAAAATAATCAAAACAGGCTGGTTCTGGTACAAGAGCAGGCATATGGACCAATGCAACAGGATAGAGATTCTGAAAGCAAAACTTCTTTTTCTCTACCAACTCATCTTCAACAAAGCCTCCACCAACAACCACTGGGGAGAGGAGAATCTATTCA
>NW_006992867.1:0-574 GCF_000164805.1 Carlito syrichta
AAAACAGCTGGATTAACAGCTTGCTAGTTAGGTAGCTAGCTAGTTATGTCAGCTGTCTAGCCAGCTGGCTAGTTAAGTCACCTAGTTAAGTCAGCTGAGAAAGCAACTGGCTAGTTAGGTAGCTTGCTAGTTAAGTCAGCAGGTACACAGCTGGCTAGCAAGTTCAGTCAGCTAGTTAAGTCAGGATGCAACCAGCTGGCTAGCTAGTTATTTCAGCTAGATAAGTCAACTGGCTAGCTAGGAAGTTAGCTATATTCCTCAGCTAGTTATCGTAGCTAAGTACCTAGTTAAATCAGCTTCTTAAGTCAGCTGCCTAGCTAGATAGCTAGTTAGAAAGCTAGCTATTTAACCCAGGTAGATAAGCCAGATGGCTAGCTAGCTAGCTAGCTAAGTCAGCTAGTTAAGTCAGCTTGCTAACTAGTGAAGTCAATGAGTTAAGTCAGCTGCCTAGCTGGGTAGCTACCTAGTTAAGTAAGCTGGCTTGCCTGTTATATAGCTAGTTATGTAACCTAGTTAAGTCAGGTCCCTAGCCAGCTGATTACCTAGGTACCTAGGTAGTTAAATCAGCTGGCAA
>NW_006992868.1:0-573 GCF_000164805.1 Carlito syrichta
CATTTCTCTGATGATGAGTGAGGCTGAGCACTTTTACATGTGTCTGTTGGCTGCCTGTATGTCTTCTTTTGAGAAGTGTCTACTCATGTCTTTTGCTCTGCACCCAGGTTTCTAAAGACAAAAAAGGGCGACAGGGAGTGGGCTGATACAAAGTTGTCTGTCAGGACTTCTCATTGGTTTACAGAGATGACATGCATGAGGGATTGGGTGTACATTGTCAAGCACAGGTGTGGGTTGCGGTGTGCGGTGCAGCACGCTTAGGGAGATTTACAGCCACTTGCGGCAACGGCAGTCGGTTTCAAGCGAGGACCCCAAGCTCGCAGGTGGGAGGAGGACGTGATCGCGTTCTCATCTTAACGGCCCATTTTAATATGGGGCTGACAATTCAAAAGGCCTCGCATTCTGAGATAAAAGTTCTTTTCTTTCCTCAGCGTTCATTTGAAAAAGAAAAAAAATTCATCTACATATAGAGGCTGAAATAGGCTTCTGCCATGGTTCGTAGAGATAAAGAGATTTACCTGAGATTATACTTCTCAGCCTCATCAATTTTCAATAAATTCAACTTCTTCCCAG
>NW_006992869.1:0-797 GCF_000164805.1 Carlito syrichta
AAGAGGATAATGAACGATTCAACAATAATAGTTGCAGAATCAAAATCCTCACTTTCAGTAATGAGCAGAACAATGAGACAGAAGATCAACAAAGAATCAGAAAACTTGAAAAGCACAATAAACCAACTGAATCTAACAGAGACATCAGTAGGGCATTTTACTTTATGACAACAGAAAACAAATTCTATTCAAGTGCTCATGGAACTTTATTAAAGATAGATGTTAGGCCATGAAACAAGTCCCAGTACAACTAAGAGCATGACATCATACAACCACAATGAAATTCTCCAACCATAAATCAATAACAAATTTGTAGATATTAAACAATAAACTTAGATAACTAATAGGAAAAAAATCACAAGGGAATTAAAAAATACTTTGAGATTAATGAAATAAATACACAACACTTGAAAACTTATGGGATGCAGTGAGAATAGTGTTTAGAGAGAACTTTGTAGCTGTCCATGCCTATGTTAAAAAGAAGCAAGATAGAAAATTGAGAACCTAACTTTATACCTTAAAAAAATTAGGAAAAGAAATATAAACTAAATTCAAAGCAAGTGAAAGAAAGGAAATATAATTAATATCACAGATAATAAAATAAAGAACAGAAAGACAGTCAAGAAAATGAAAAAAAAAACAACCCCAAAATTTGGTTCTTAAATAACAATTGACAAAACATTAGTGAAACTGACTGCTATGGTCTGAATGTTTATATCCCCACAGTATTCATATGTTGAAATTCTCAACTCCAAGGGGATACATTAAGAGGTGGAGGTCTCAGGAGGTGACTATTA
>NW_006992870.1:0-824 GCF_000164805.1 Carlito syrichta
TTGAATGGAATGGACAGAAAGAGATGGAATTAAAAGAAATGGATGAAAAGGAAAGAAATGCAATTGAATGGAATGTGGAGGAATGGAATAGAAAGAAATGGAATGTTGAGGAATGGAATGTATCTTGTGATACGGATGTAATGGAATGGAATGGAATAGAATGGCAGGGAATGGAACGGAATGGAATGGAATGAATTGGAGAGGAATGGAATGGAATGGAATGAACAGGGGTGGAATGGATTGGAGTGGAGTGAATGGACAGGAATGGAATTGAATAGAGTGGAATAGAATGGAATGGGAGGAAATCGAGTGGAATGGAGAGAGATGGAATGAAGAGTAATGGAATGGAAGGGAAAGGGTAGTAATGGATTAGAAAGGAGAAAAATGGAATTCAGTGGAATGAAACGGTATGGAATTGAATGGAATTGAATAGAATGGGAAGGAATGGAGTGGAATGGAATTGATGGAGTTGTATGGATGGAGTGAAGTTGAATGCAATGTAATAGTAAGGAGAGGAATGGAATGGAATGAAATGGCATGGAATGGAATGCAGAGGAATGTAATGGAATTGATTGGAATGGAGAGGAATAGAATGGACTGGACTGGAATGAAATGGAATGGAATGTACTGAAAGTAACTGAATTTAATGGAATGGGTGAAAAGGAAAGAAATGGAATTGAATGGAATGTGGAGCAATGGAATGGAATATAGAGAAATTGAATGAATGTAGTGATACAGATGGAATGAAATGTAAAGGAATGGCATGGAATGGAAGGGAAGAAAATGGAACGGAATGGAATGGAATGAAGAGGAATGGAATGGAA
>NW_006992871.1:0-539 GCF_000164805.1 Carlito syrichta
GAGGGAGACTTGCCTTATGGCTAAATGTTTTTTATTTGGGGGCTGGTGATGGTTCAGGATAAGGTTTGGCAGGGTACAGTGAACTCTGGTCTGGAGAGGTTGTAGGGGACAGGAGACTTGAGCTGGTTTGGATAGACAGGGAGGAGTTGGTTGGTCGGAAAGGAACAGACAGAGCACCTTAAAAGGCACTAGGTTGAGCAAGCAGGAATGGGACTGAACAGGGCGTGTTCAGAAGACAGTAAAGGACCTATCCTTTCAGAAGCTGGTGTTAGGGAACAAAAATAATTATGCAAAATAAAAGTGAAACTCACACTAAGCTTTGTCATTGGAAGGGGTCAAATAGCACTAGGTACATTTTAGGTCTTGATAGGGGGCCCATGATAAAAACAGAATTTTCTAAAGATTAACTACAGGAACTTTAGGAACATTGGGAGAAGAGTAAGTCTACAATCAGGGAAGCCAGTTGCCTCTGAAGGCAACTAAATACAGGCGGTAGCTACAGGAATTGAGCAGAGGAATCATATCTAAGAGACGATGTA
>NW_006992872.1:0-520 GCF_000164805.1 Carlito syrichta
GACAGTGACTCTGTTGTTATGCAATACAGATGCCGATTTATTTTCTTTTCAAGTTCTTTTTATACTTTTCGATAGAGTTTGGCCTTGAAGCCCAGATGTATATATTTTGTTTTGATCATTGTTCTAACTGCGATGAAATACTGTCTGTCTAATTTGTTACAATGTGTCCACTAATGGAATGTTTAAAGCATGCAATTTTTCACAATGTGTTTTCTGTAATTATTAACCCTTACCATCTAAACTTTTAACAATTTAATGTCTAACTTATTTCCTAATATTTTCATTTTTCAAAATATCATTAGAAAATCTTTTCTACTATTTCAACCTTTCTATATTAATTATTCACCCTGAAAAGCAAAAAGTTTGTGCATACTGCAAGTTATACGACCATTCGTCTGTTTTCTTGCATATATGGCCACACCTAATATAAAAACACTCATAATCATCACAACATTTTTCGTTATGCAAAAAATACCTAAATAACTCTTCAAAATTAGCAAAATGAAAACAACATCTCCAA
>NW_006992873.1:0-514 GCF_000164805.1 Carlito syrichta
CTGAACCTTCTATGTCTTGTTGCAGAGGATTCAATTATGTGGATTTTTTTTTTGTCTTATATATATATAGAATGTTTGAAACCAGTTTCTTCACTATACTGAAAGTTTTCTCTAATGAAAGTTAGGCTACAATGTGCTGAGTTAATGGAAATTATACACACACACACACACACACACACACACATTCTACTATTGTCAGGAATCTACAGTAAATCTACACATGTTCATTTTGTTAAACAGGCATAATTGGAGGTCAATGCATCAAAATAGTAACAGTAGCTGCATTTCAGTTTGGGTATTTTGTGATCTTTTCTTCTTTTATTTTTTACTTTTCAGTTTCCTCATATAAACAAATGCACAATGCTCATCTCAAATAAGAAAAAAATTCACAAAAAAACCATTTTATAATTTGCTCCTTTATACTGAGAATGAGGCCTCTTAAAAACCTCTTTGTATATAAACTTATTTTCTGCATATTGATAATTATACCATATAGCATTGTCTTTAGTAGAGA
>NW_006992874.1:0-503 GCF_000164805.1 Carlito syrichta
CAATCATGCTGATGTATAAACTCAAACATATAGAGTCACTGTGACTATTGATATAAACTGGTCTATTCTGAGAGTGTGCTAGGTGTCCCTGCAAAGTTGGAGAAGTAATCAAGACATCATATGACAGCAAATTCTAGGTCAGGAATAGTAAGAGGTTGAAGCAACAGTCCAATCTCCTGAAATGGCTTTACTTTGGGCACTATGGTGACATACTATGGAGCCCCGTTAACACTTTCAGATGAATGGAATCTGTTTGTTTCTCCTCTGTTGGTTGAATTCAATACACTTGTGGAATGTTAGGAAATTATATGCTAAACTAGTGCATGATGGGCTCATTAGTTTAGACCTAAATGACAAAGAAGCAGCAGCATCTCAGAGGATAATGGGCTCCCCTACAGCTGGTAATGGTATTCTCTGAAGGTCAGTAGGCATCCTTCCTGAGACCATGATTGGGAAAATACCACTGACCATTGCACCAATCGTTTTTGACCTACCAGCCCACC
>NW_006992875.1:0-501 GCF_000164805.1 Carlito syrichta
ACCTCAAAACCACATTCTATTTACCAGCAAAATATGTAATTTATATCTGCTGCACATAACTGTTATATGACTAATATAGATTTGTATATGTTTAGCAGAGTTCATGGTACTTAATAACCATACTATAAATATTCTTATTTATTATTTAAGAGCAGTCACACTGGCTACTCTTTTCCATATATTTGTTTCACTTTTGTTTAAGATGTTAAATTTTTTTATACCATCTTTCAATATTTTGTGACCTGAAAACTTAGTTAATTTTTACTCTGAGACTCTGACAAAGTTACTATTGTTGCTGAATCCTTTACTGGTCATTTGATGATAACATAACATTTGTTTAATCTCTAATAACTCTAGGCATGTCAGACAGATTGTATAGATAGATAGATAGATAGATAGATAGATAGATAGATAGATCGATCGATAGATAGATGAATGTTAGTTCATCTATTTCTAGTCTATACTACTAGATTTCCCATTTTTCTTTTTTTTTTTTTTGAG
>NW_006992876.1:0-491 GCF_000164805.1 Carlito syrichta
TGGAATGCTATGGAATAATTTTACTTTCTTAGAAAAATGCAATGAAAGGCGTTTCAATGAGGAGCATCCTAATTCTATAAGATGCTACTAAAATGAATAACAACTATTATAGGCAGAATAAGTCAACATATGAAGAAATATCAAAAAAGAGCTGAGAATACCCCAATTATTTTTTTTTCAATTTTGGACCAGCTAAAATAGAAACGTATCTATTCAGTCCCTGAGGGGTCAATCCTGTAGAAATTATCTATGACCTTCTGTATATTTCAGAGTCCACAAGGTGACAGATCTTACTCTGTTGCCAAGTAAGCTATTCAGCTGCACATTTGGGTGGACTGCAGAATACATTTTGCTTCATTAAATATGTCTGGATCAGCTTGTTTCACTGGAATAGGACAGAAAGAAAGAAAGAATAGTGGCGCCACAGGGGGCAGAAATAGTAGAGATGGATTAACTGATGACTCAAAGCAGATTTCTCTCTTTTTAAAAAA
>NW_006992877.1:0-535 GCF_000164805.1 Carlito syrichta
CCCACTGCACTCCAGTCTGGGAGACAGAGTGAGACTCCAACTCAAAAACAAACAAACAAACAAACAAAAACAAAACTTCCTAGGCGTCTTAATCTTCTGACAGGTTCTGCAAACATAGTCTTTTTGCATGGAGCACAAGTCTAAAGTCAATTTGATTTTTGTTGTTTTTTTTTTTTCTGTGTAGATGCCTATGAAATGCTTTTCCTCTTCTTCTCTCCTTGCTATTCTCTAATTGTCCCAGGGTATGCTAGGATGTGACCATCTTTTACTAGAGTGTGTTCAGAATGTTTGCTGGGTGAACCCTTTGATATTCATGTACAGTCTCTCATCAGCTCAAGGAATTTTCTTCCATCACAGTCTTGATGATCAATAATCTGAATGTGGGCTATCAATTCCTTCTTCTACATCTATAACCTTGTCTCCTGTTTTTCTTTTAGTTTCTTGCATTTTCCAGAGCCTTTACCATACACTGACATTTTTCTGTACTCTTGCTAATTTGTGTTTAGTTCTGCTATTGGATTTTGTTTCCTTAAAC
>NW_006992878.1:0-4458 GCF_000164805.1 Carlito syrichta
AATACCCACAAGCCAAATATCTCTGAAACATGAGACGAGCTCGAAGCCTTGATTGTTGTTTATACCGCAGTAAGACGCCCTGATAATTTTTCAAATTGTGGACTAGTGTATCACAGATTCTTTAATCTTCTTTACCAAGGGGCCATGTAATGTCCGTTATATGATGACTCCCTATCCCTAGAACTCTGGTTGGAAACCCTGATACTTGTTTTGCCATTAGCAAGATATCATGTAGTTATTATGATGTAGGAATCGTGTAAAAGGTTTCTTAGTTCTCCTTAGTTAGAGATCATGTGGATTCTGCATATGAGAACTCCTATTACCTGTGTTCCAGCTTCTAAACTCTGATTCTTTTTTAGTCCACAGCAGAGGGCCTGTTGATTTTAAGGACTGAGGACTGCTCTAACCCCGATTGTTTTTCTTCCTTGTCAAGGAGCTGTGTATTTTCCTGTATATTAAGACTCTCATTAGATACATCCTGCTTCGAAACTCTGATTCTTTTTAGAACATTCCAAGATGATCTGTAGATTTTTGGATTGAGGACTCGTGTAACCCAGATTCCTTATTCTTTCTAGGCAAAAGGTTATGTAGTTGCCTGTAAGTAAGGACTCCATTTTCCAGATTCATGCTCAAAAACACCATGATTTGTGTTTAGCCCATACCAAGATGACCTTAAGCTTTTTTGGGATTGCAGACCTAAGTAACGCAGATTCCTTATTCTTACTTAGCAAAAGGCAGTGAAATTTCCTTTATGTGAGGACTCCCATTTCCCACATTCCTACTTCAAAAGCCTGATTCGTGGTTACGTCTTAGGAAGATGGCCTGTCGTTTTTGGGATTGAGGACTCATATAAGGAAGATTACTTATACTTCCTTAGCAATATGACGTGTAGTTTCCTGTATATGACTACCTTCATTACCCAGCTTCCTGCTTCATGCTGCAGGATACCGACAAAGTTCCTGGTGAGCGACATTTTCAGTTTTTTGGATATCAAGAGAAAGACGCCCAAAATGTTCTTTGGGAACTGGAATCCAAGATTCCTGGTTCCCCTTCACAAGACCTCCCTAAAATGTGGAATATTCCAAACCCAAAAAACCATTTCCTACCTGCCCACCCACAAGAATTTTCTGTACTTAGAGGTCACCTGAATCGAGGAATTTTGTACCAATATTCCTTTTGATTCTGGGGAATATGATTATGGTCGTAGATCGTAACAGGAAAGAAAAGGATTTCTAGAGCGAAATCCTTGATTACAACTAACAAAAGGACCAAAAATATCCTGAAGATCTGTAATGACAGATTTAGTGTATCCACGGAGCAAGTAGCTCGGAAAATGTAGGGCCCAGAAGCCCAGATTGCTGATTAAACCTTTTCAAGAGGACTGTAGATTCTGGAAAATGAGAACTCCTAGAACCGGATTTCCTTTTAATTCTCAGTTAGATGCCCTGAATTTTCTTGTCGATTTGGATTCCAAATTCAGTATATCAAAAGACAGATGCCCAGAAGTTTCCTAGTTTCGTGGATTCCAGACTCCTGGTTGCCATTAAGAGTACGTAGTAAACATTTGGCAAGTGCAAAACCCTTGTTCTTTATCAAAGTATAAAGAGACAGGGAAGGGGAAGGATTACAGGGTTCACCTTAAGACCAGAGTTACATCCAAGTATGGCAAGAAGATTCTTTTTGTCCTGGAATCTGGCCTTAGTTGTTCTGAGGAACCTAACGAACTTAGAGTTCCCAATATCATTTACCACTTTTAAGAGGACCAGAATGTTGCTGGAGTCCTGAAATGACCGATTCATAAAATCCGAATGCTAAATTGCTCTGAAACATATGGGGAGTCCGAAGATTTCTTTCGTGTTTTTCCCATAGCAGACAACCTGGGAATTTTCTAGACTGAGGGGGCGAACAATAATGATTCTTTTTTCTTAGTTGGAGGTCATGTAGAGTCCTGTATGTGAGGACTCTCTTTCCCTAGATTCCTGTTTTGAAACCGTGATTCTTGTTTAGCCCTTAGTAAGAAGTCATGTAGATTTTTTGATAGAGGAACTGTTGAAAACAGATTTCTTCTCTTTTATTAGCAAGAGGACATATAGTTTCCTGTTTATGAGGATTCCTATTACCCATATTTATGCCACGAATCCCTGATTATTCTTTAGCCCTCAGCATGGTGCGCTGTAGATTTTCAGGACTGAGGACGCGTAGAAAACAGATTCCTTATTTTTAGCAACAGCCGTGTAGTTACCTGTATATGAGTACTCCTGTTCACAGATAAATGCGTCGAAAGCTTGATTCTTGTTTATATCTTACGAAGAAGCCGTATATTTTTTTGGATATTGAGAAAACATGTCACCCACATTCCTTATTCTTTCTTAGGAAAAGTCAGTGCATTTGTCTGTATATGAGGATTACATTTCCCTAGTTTATGCTTCAAAAACCCAAATTCGTGTTTAGCCCTTAGCAAGAAACCCTGAAGTTTTATTGTGATGGAGGACACATGTAAACCAGATTCATTATTCTCCTTTAGCAATAGACAGTGCAGTTTCCTGTGTATGAGGACTCCCGTTATCTGATTCCTACTCCCCAAACCTGAATGGTGGTTATCTCTTAGCAAAACATTCTGTCACTTTTTGGGATGGAGGCCTGTTCTCAGCAAGACGCCAAGATATTTTCTGGTGACCTAGAATTCCTGTTGCGTGGATATTAAGAGAAAGACTATCATAAACTTGTTGAGGAGTTGGAACCCAGGATTCCTCGTCCCTTTTCAATAAACTCACTAAAATTGTGGCGACATAGAAGCCCAGATTGCTGATTAAACCTTAACAAGAGATTTTGTAGATTTAGGCGATTGAGAACTCCAAGAACCGGATTCAATTTCCGTTCTCAGCAAGATGCCATGAATTTCCCTGTCCATGTGGATTCCAAAACTCTGTGTGCAAAAATGCAGATGCCCAGATGTTTCCTAGGGACGTAGAATCCATGGATCTTGGTTACATTTTAATAGTTCGTACTAAATATTTGGCAACTGCAAAACCCTCGGCCCCTTCACAAATAAAGTACAAACGGAAATTTAGGGATTACCAAGTTCATCTTAAGACCAAAGTTACATGCAAATACGGCAGTATGATTCTTTTTTCTGGGAAACCGGCCTTAAATGTCCCGAGCATCCTAAGGGACTTGTACTACCAGACACCTAAATACAACTGTCAAGAGGACCAGAATGTTGCTAGAGTCCTGAAATGACTGATTCATAATACCCACAAGCCAAATAACTCCGAAATATGAGACGAGCTTGATGCCTGGATTCTTGTTTTTACCGCAACAAGACACGCTGAGAATTTTTCGGATTGTGGATTAGCATATCACAGATTCCTCATTCTTCTTTACCGAGGGGCTGTGTAATGTCCTGTATATGAGGACTCCCGTTCCCCAGAATCCTGTTTGGAAACCCTGATTCTTGTTTTGCCATTATCAAGATGTCATGATGATATTGTGATGGATGAACTGTGTAAAAGAGGTTTCTTAGTTCTCCTTAGCTACAGATTATATAGATTCTGCATATGGGGAATTACCTATGTTCCAGCTTCTAAACCCTGATTCTTGTTTAGCCCACAGCAGATGGCTTGTTGATTTTAAGGACTGAGGACTGCTATAACCCCAATTCTTTTTCACCCTTGGCAAGGGACTGTGTATTTTCCTGCATATTAGGACTCTCATTAGATACATCCTGTTTCAAAATTCTGGCTCTACTTAGAACTTTCCAAGATGCTCTGTAGGTTTTTGGGACTGAGGACTCATGTAACCCAGATTCCTTATTCTTTCTTAGCAAT
The DNA here is from genome assembly GCF_000164805.1 of Carlito syrichta. Taxonomy (NCBI): domain Eukaryota; kingdom Metazoa; phylum Chordata; class Mammalia; order Primates; family Tarsiidae; genus Carlito; species Carlito syrichta. Next base: position 3,828 of record NW_006992878.1, read on the forward strand.
AGATCATGTAGTTGCCTGTAAATAAGGACTCCATTTTCCATATTCATGCTCAAAAACACCATGATTTGTGTTTAGCCCACAGCAAGATGACCTTAAGCTTTTTTGGGATTGAGGACCCGAGTAACGTGGATTCCTTATTCTTGCTTAGCAATAGGCAGTGAAGTTTCCTTTATTTGAGGACTCCCATTACTCAGATTCCTACTTCAAAAACCTGATTCGTGATTACGTCTTAGGAAGACGGCCTGTAGTGTTTGGTATTGAGGACTGATATAAGGAAGACTCCTTATTGTTCCTTAGCAATATGACATGTAGTTTCCTGTGTATGATGACTTCCATTACCCAGCTTCCTGCTTCACTCTGCAGGATGCCGAGACATTTCCTGGTGACCGAGAATTCCAGTTTCCTCGATATCAAGGGAAAAACGTCCATATTTTTCTTTGGGAACTGGAATCCAAGATTCCTGGTTCCCCTTCACAAGACCCTCCCAAAATGTGGAATATCCGAAACCCAAAATCCCAATTCCTACCTGCCCAACCACAAGAATTTTCTGTACTTTGAGGTCACATGAATTGAGGAATTTTGTACCAATGTACCTTTTGATTGTGGGGATTATGATTACGGTCGTAGATGG
>NW_006992879.1:0-7954 GCF_000164805.1 Carlito syrichta
AAGGAGGCAGAACCAGGCAACTGGAACCTGGGATGGCCACAGCTAGCTCGAGACCATATGTTCCATTAGTTCACACGTGTCTTTGCCATGGGGACACGACTGTGGAGGGTGGAGGCAGGCCTTCTGAGATGCCTGGCCAAAGCCACCAGAGTGCCCAACACTCGCCCACCACAATCCCCAGGGTGTACAAGCTCACTCCTCCCATGGGCTACCTTGGGGAAAGGTAGGGTGTGACTCTCAAACCCTCAGAACGGGACTGGCCATGTGACTCACACCTGCCTCCTCAGCACCCGAGGAGGAAGATGGCTGGAGCCTGGGGACTGAGACCAGGCTGTACACCATAGCGAGCCCCCAACTTTACCTCAAGTAAACCCAGAAAACCATGAATGAGGGCAAGCCTCGTTGGGAGGATCACTTCCAGCCCTGATTTCAAGACCAGGTAGGAAGACCAGGATGTCGACCAATGGAAAGCCAGTGATCGAGCAGTTTGGGAAGCCCAGGCGGAGAGGATGGCTCGAATTGGGTGGTTTGAGAGCAGCCAGGTCTACGTAGTGAGGGAAAAAAGAGGGAGAGAGAGGAAAAGAAAGAAATCCATTCTCCTGCAAACCTTCTGACCACCCCCTACATGTGAGGGTCCACCAAGTCCGCTCCCCCATGTGAGGGTCCCCTAAGCTCAGGTCCTTCCAACCCCAACCCCCCCAGTGGTGGACTCTGCAGGGGCGCAGGAGTTCTCATGGCTCCCAGGTCGGGTTTATGCAGGCTTACCTCTCAGAAGTGGGAAATGTACCCCAGGCAGGCCAACCTTCTGACCTGGCAACAGGGTGAAACCCTCCATCCAAAATGAGCTGGGCATGGTGGCATACGCCAGTCATTCTGGCTCCTTGAAAAGCCAAGGAAAGGCTAACTGAAGCCTGGCAGGCCGAGGCTGCAGTGGCCCGGAGTGAGCCACCGTCCTGCAGCCTGGGCAATGGAGTGAGACACCAACCCAAAGGAAAAAGGAAAAGAGGAAAAAAAAGAAGAGCATACATTTGTGTATGGTTTGGGGATCATTGTGAACAAAGAGAGGTCATTTGGGTAGGAGTCCCCAGCCTTGGGCCTAGAGTTCCTGAAAGATGGTAGATTGGCAGACAATCAGCTGTAGCTTTGAGAGGCCAAGGCAGGAGAATGCTGGAGGCCGGGGTTTGAGACCAGCCTGGGCCACATAGTGAGATCTCATCATTCCCAAGAATGCAAACACTGGAGTCACTAATGGTGGTGCTCATGGTCCCAGCTACACGGGAAGCAGAGACCTCTGTCCCAGGCTGTTGCTTTGCATGGCCCCCACCGATAGAATGTATGAGACCAGACTGGGCACTGTGACTCATGGGCATCAGCTCCACACCTTGGGAGGGCAAGGCTTCCTGAGCCCAGGGATCAGAGAGCAGTCCGAGTGACTTGGCCAGAACTCTTTTTGGTGAGAGGTCCCCAAAATCAAGTCAGGCGTGGTGGGCCCTGGGTTCCTGAGTGCTCAGTGCTGAGTTGGGAGGAAAAGCCTGAGTCCTGCAAGTCAATGGCCCAGGAACCACGATCATGCTGCCGGGCCCCAGCCCAGCCAAGAGACTCTGGTGACAAAAAGAGGCCTCCCACGTGAATCAATATGAGCGTTCCCTGCTCCCCAGAGAAAGGTCTGTGTGGGTGGGGTTGATGGAGTGATCAGGAGAGGATGGGATCCTCCCCATGCCCAAAGGTGGAAGACAGGGTGATGGGGACCTGAACTGGCCGCAGCTTTGCTGAACTGCCTTGATGTTTTGTGCCCAATGACTGCCCTAGCTAGGTCCATCTGTTCCGTGACCTCACACACGTCTTTCATGTGGGGCACAAATGTGGAGTGTGGAGGAAGTCCTTCTGGGGCACATGGCCTAAAGCATGGGATGGACGTGCCTGGTGGCCATCTTTGAAACCTCCCATGAATGACAGACTGGAAAGTGCATTTTCCTCTCCCATTCCTGAGGGTGAAACCTCATGCCCGGAGGCAGGGGTGGTGGTGGTGATTATTATTATTTGGAGTCAGAATCCTGCTCTGTAAGACTGGAGCACAGGGGCACACTCATGGTCACCGCAGACTTCACCTGCCAGACCCAGACGATCCTCCTACCTCGGTCCACATATTGGTTGGAACCACAGGCCTGTGCCACCACTCCTCGTTAACCTTTGGATTTATTTATGATGCATGATATGAGGTCTCGCCCATGTCCTGGGCTGGTGTTGAACACACAGTCTCAGGTCATCACTCACCTGGGCCTCTGAAAAGCAGGGATGCCATGTTGAGCCCCTGAGCCTGGCCTGTGGTTGTTGTTGTGGTGGTGGTTGGTATTATTCTGAGTCGGATTCCTGCACTGTCACCCAGGTTGGAGTGCCTGGGCCTGATCTCAGCCACCGTAGCCTCCACCGACTGGGCTCCAGCGATCCTCCCACCACGGGCAACCGAATGGCCAGAACTAAAGGTCTGTGCCACTAAGCTAGGTTCATTTTTTGGCTTCTTGTAGAGACGAGGTCTCTCCAAGGTGCCCAAGCTGGTCTCGAATCTGGGGGCTCAGGCCATTCTCTGGCCTCGGCCTACCAGAATGCCAGGATGTCAGATGTAAGTCCCCATTCATGGCCTCCAGTCCACTCTCGGGACCCTACCACAAGGCCTGCTCCCTTCCAATGACCCAAGACCCCATAACAGGCAGCCAGATTCACCCGCCGAGTCCTCCACAGGAAGGAGTGCTTGGTACATGGCTGTGTCTAAGCCAGGGTGACCACCACTTCCCCATCTTGTTCCCCAGGGTGGACCCACTCGCAACTCCCCAGGGGAACATTAGGGAAAGGCAGGGTGTGACTATCAAATCTTTGGTGGGGTGGGGACGGCCAGGCGACTCACACCTGTCTCCCTGGCACTCGGCGAGGCCGAGACGGGAAGATTGATGGAATCGGGAGCAAGAGAACAGGCTGGACACCACAGCAAGCCCCCACCTCGACCCCAAGCAAAACCCAGAAAACCTTGGGTGAGAGCAGACCTCGGCGGGAGGATCGCCTCGGCCCACAATTCAAGACCAGGAGGGAAAGCAAGGATGTCAAACAAATGGAAAACCTGTGATCACAGCAGTTTGGGAAGCCCAGTCCGTGAAGATGGCCCGAATTCGGAGGCTTGAGAGCAGCATGGGCAACCTAGTGAGGAAAGGAAAGATAAGAAAAGAAAAGATAAGAAAAGGAAAGGAAAGAAGGAAGGAAGGAAGGAAGGAAGGAAGGAAGGAAGGAAGAAAGAAAGAAAGAAAGAAAGAAAGAAAGAAAGAAAGAAAGAAAGAAAGAAAGAAAGAAAGAAATACCATTCCCCTGCAAATATTCTGCCCTAGTCCTCCCCCCCAAAATGTGAATGTCCCCCAATCTCAGCATCTTTCAAGTTCAACCATCCCAACAACTGCCCCCGTTTTGGTGCAGGAGTTATTGAGACTCCCTGGGCAGGTTTCTGCCAGCTCTCCTCTCTGAGGTGTGAAATGTGCCCCAAGCAGGCTGACCCTCTGTCTCAGCAATGAGGACCTTCTGCCAAGAAAAGACAGGGACACATTCTTCACACAGGGACATTTCTTCCCCTGTCTCATTTTTCCTGGCTCTAAAGTCAGTCGTCCTGTAAACACACCCTGCGCAGTTGAGGATCTGTGCACGATTCTGATGTTTTGGAGACAGGGTATGGCTCTGTGGGCCAGGCTGGGGTCCAGTGTAATGACCGTTGTTAACCACCACCTCAAAATCACAAACCAGCGATCCTCCCCCCTCAGCCTCCAGAGTATTATTCTGATTCGGAGTCCTCCTCTGTCACCCAGGCTGGAGCGCATGGGCCTGCACTCAGCCACCATGGCCTCCACTGGCTGGTCTCCAGTGATTCTCCCCCACGGCCTCTTGAGAGGCCGGCACAAAATGTCTGTTCCAACAATCTTGGCTAATTTTTTTGGCTTCTTGTAGAAACGAGATCTGACCAAGTTTCCCGGGCTGGATTTGAACAGGGGGGCTCGGGCCATCCTTTTGCCATGGTCTTCCAAAGCACCAGGGTGACAGGCATGAGCCACCATGCATGGCCTACAAACCCCTCTCAGGGCCCAACCGGGATGCCCGCTCCCTTCTTATGACCTGGGACCCTGGAGAGGACAGATAGAGTTTACTGCTGAGCCTGACCCAGGGGAGCACCTGGTGCAAGGGCATGTTTACACCAGAGCACACACCCCTCTGCCATCTTTGATCCCCAGGGTGGTCCTGCTCACTAACCCTAGGGCCTGGCTCAGGGAAAGGGTGGGCGCAACTCTGAAATTGTCAGGGGAGTGCCAGCCTGGTGAGCCATGCCTCTCTCCTCGGCACTCAGGGAGGCAGAGACAAGAAGATGGCCAGAGCCTGGGAGAAGAGACCAGGCTGGAAACCATAGCAAGTCCCCAGTTCAACACCAAGCAAAACCCTGAAATACTTGGGTGAGGGCAGACCTCAGTGGGTGGATCGCCTCAGGCCCAGAGTTCAAGACCAGGCAGGAAGACGAGTATGTCGACCAAATGGAAAGCCTGTGATCACAGCAGTTTAAGAGGCTGATGCTGAGAGGACGACCTGAGTTGGGCGATTTGAGAGCAGTCAGGGCTACCATGTGAGGAAACAAAAAAGAGAGAGAGAAGAGAAGAAAAAAAGAAGAGAGAGAAAGAAAGAAAGAAAGAAAGAAAGAAAGAAAGAAAGAAAGAAAGAAAGAAAAAGAGAAATCCATTCTCCTGCAAACCTTCTGCCCTCAGTCCTTCCTCCCATGCCTCCCACATGTGAGACTCCTCCAAACTCGGCAACTTCCAGCCACAAGCCCCCCCCAGTGGCTGCCCCTGCTTTGTTGCTGGTGTTCCTGAAGCTCCCAGGCCGGTTTTCTGCTGGCTCTCCTCTCCAAGTTGTGAAATGTGCCCCGGCAGGCTGACCCTACAACTCAGCCTCGAGTACCTTCTGCCAAGAAAGGCCAGGGAAACATCCCTCACCTGGGAACATTTTTTCTTCCCCAATCCCATTTTTCCTGCCTCTAAATCAAGTCGCCCTGTGAAAACACCCCGTGTAGTTGAGAATCTGTGTATGATTCTGATGTTTTTGGAGACAGCGTCTGGCTTTGTGGCCCAGACTGCATCCCGGGGACATGACTTACGTTAACTTTCAGCCTCTATTGGTGGACTCTGATGAACTTCCCACCTCAGCCTCCAGAGAGAGCAAGAGTACAGGCACCTTGACCCCAGGCAACCTGCTTGGATGGGTGCAGAAGTGGGGTCTCCCTGCGTGGCCCAGACTGGCCTCGGTATCCTGGGCTCCAGCCCAGCCATCTGCCCTCCTGAGGCTCCCAGAGTACTGGGGTTCCAAACGTGGGCTGCCACACCAGGCCTGGTTCATTTTGAATGAAGGATCGAGGCCGGACTCTGGGCCTCAGCCTCGTCATCCATGCTCTTTGGAATGCCAAGGCCAGTGGCTGGCCTGAGCCCGTGGGCCGATACCCACTCTGGCCCCTTGGTGAGACTCATCTCTAACCTCCATCCCAAATAAACTGGGCTTGGTGGTGCGTACATGTCATTCCAGCATCTCAGAAGGCTGGGGAAAGACTCACAGGAGCCAAGCCGGCCAAGGCTGTGATGGCTGGAAGTGAGTCACCACCCTCCAACGTGGGCAATGGAGTGAGACTCTGACACAAAGAAAAACGAAAAAAGGAAAAAAAAGAAGAGCATCCATTTTGTATGGAGTTGGGATAATCGTGAACAAACAGAGATCATTTGGGAAGGAGGCCCCAGTCTTGGGCCTAGAAGTTCTGAAAGACAGTGGATTGGCAGACAATCAGGCTGTGGCTTTGGGAGACCAAGGTGGGGGACCGCTGGAGCCTGGGAGTTCGAGACCATCCTGGGCCACATAGCGAGATCTCATCACTCCCCAGAATGCAAAAACTGGAGTCGCGCGTGGTGGTGCCAGTGTTCTCGGCTACACGGGATGCAGAGCCCACCATCATGAGGCATTCCTTTGCATCGCCACTACTGACAGAACATGTGAATTCAGGCCAGGCCCTGTGGCTCATGGTCATCAGGCTCTTGCCCTGGAAGTCTGAGGTGGCAGGCTCTCTGAGCCCTGGAGCGGAAGACCAGGAAGGGTGTCATGGACAGACCTCGTTTCAGCGAGAGGTCCCCAAAATCTATTCAGGCGTGGTGACCATCGGAGTCCCAGCTGCTCGGGTGTGAGGCATAAGGACCACCAGAGCCCCACAGGTCGAGGACCCAGGAGCCACAATTGTGCCACCATGACCCAGCCTATACAACGGAGACTCCAGTGACAAAAAAAGATGCCTTTCATGTGTGTCATGATGGGTGTACAAGCCTCCTCAGGGAAAAGTCATTGTGGGGGGCGATGGAGTGATCGGGATGGAAGGGACCCTCCCCCAGCCCTATGTGGCAAATAGGGTGACCAGAAACTGGGCTGGCCGTGCCATTGCTGGACCACCCTGATTGCACCTTGCCCAATGGCCACCCTAATATGGGACCATCTGTTCCGTGACCTCACATGCGTATTTTCCAAGGGCATGATTGTGGAAGGTGAGGCAGGCCCTCTGGGAGGCGTGGCTGAAGCTGAGGGACATATGTGCCTGGTGGCCACTTTTGAAAAACTCCCATGAAAGATAGGCGGGAAAATGCCTTTTCCTCTCCCATCCCTGAGTGTTACTCCTTGCACTGGGTGGAAGGTGTGGTGGTGATGGTGGTGTTAGTGAATATTATTATTTGGAATCAGAATTCCACTCTGTCACCCAGGCCTGAGTGCAGGGGCACACTCACGACCACCGCAGACTCCACCTGCCGGGCTCATGAGATTCTCCTGCTTTGGCTCCCTGAGTGGCTGGAACCACAGGCCTGTGCCACCACAGCGGACTAAAATCTGGCATTTTTTGATGGCCGAGATGAGGTCTGGCCCAGTGTCCCGGGCTGGTCTCGAAACCACAGGCTATTGACATCTTCTTGCCTCAGTCTCTGAAGGGCTGGGATGCCAAGTTGAGCCCCTGAGCCCGGCCTATGGTTGTGGTGGTGCTGGTTGGTGTTATTATTTTGAGTCAGAGTCATGCTATATCACCGAGGCCGGCACGCAGGGACCCATTCTTGGTCACCATGGCCTCCAGTGGCTGGGTTGCAGTGATCCCCCTGCCTCAACTCTCGAGTGGCCAGGACGATGGGCACCATGACCGCAGAATCCCTGTTTGGACAGGGGCAGAGATGGGGTCTTCCTGCACGGCTCGGACTGGGACCTTGAGCTCCTGGGCTACAGCAATCATCCCAGAATGCTGGGATTCCAGGTTTTTGCCTCCATGCTTGGCTTTCTGTTTTTTTATGATGAAGATTAGAGGCCGGGCTTGAGGGCTCAAGCTTGTAATCCCAGCACTTTGGAAAGCCAAGGCCAGTGGCTGGCCCAAGCCCATGGGTCCGATATGCATCTGGGCACCTCTTCAAGATCTCGTCTCTACCCTCCATCCCAAATGAGTTGGGCATGGTGGCATGAACCTATTGTTCTGGCTCCTCAAAATGTCAGTGGGGGAAGGCACACCAGAGCTTGGTGAGCTGTGTCTGCAGTGGTTGGGAGTAAGCCACTGCCCTTCAGTCTGGGTAATGGATTGAGACTCTGACTCAAAAAGAAAAAGGGAAGAAAAGAGCATCAATTTGTGTATGGAATTGGGATCATCATGAACAGACAGAGATCACTGGGGAAGGAGGCTGCAACTTTGGGCACAGAGTTCCCGAAAGACAGTGAATCAGCAGACATTCTGAATGGACTGTGGCTTTGGGAGGGCGAGGTAGGGGTTGTTGGAGCCTGGGTGTTAGATACGAGCCTGGGCCACATGCTGAGACCTCCTTGCTACCCAGAACACAAACCGTCAGTCACATGAGGTGACACGTGCAGTCCCAGCTGC
>NW_006992880.1:0-592 GCF_000164805.1 Carlito syrichta
TCTGAGCTGTTGGCTCACTTGCCAACTGACTAAATTCAGCTGAAAAGTCAGCTCACTCGCTGGCCGATTAGTTAATTCAGCTGACAGGTTGGCTCACTCGCTGGCCGACTAATTAAATCAGCAGACAAGTCAGCTTACTCACCGTCCGACTAGTTAAGTCAGCTGACAATTCGGCTTACTCACCGGCTGACTTGTTAAGTCAGTTCGCCTGTCGGCTCACACGCAGGCCAAATACTTAAGTCAGCTAACTGGTCAGCCTACTAACCAACCAACTATTGAGTTAGCTAACCAATCAAATGGCTAGTCGGCCAACTTGTCAGTTAAGTTAGCTCAGCTGACTAGTAAGCTTACTAGTTCTGCCAGCTAAATAGTTGGTCAACCAGTCGGTCGAATTTTTAGTTCAGCAAACCAGCATGCCAACTAGTTACCCAAGCTAACTAGTGGTCCAACTCATCAGTCAACAATCTGACCCAGCTAACAAGTCAGCTGTCTAATTGGCGAACATGTTAAGCCAGCTAACAAGTCGGCCATATAGTCAGTCAATGTGTTAAACCAGCTAAATAGTCAGTTGACTTGTAAGCCAACAAGTTGA
>NW_006992881.1:0-460 GCF_000164805.1 Carlito syrichta
GACCAGTCGGCTCACTCCCTGGCCAACTAGTTAAGTCAGCTGACATGTCAGGTCCCTTGCCGGTTTACTAGTTAAGTCAGCTGACAAGTCGGTTTACTCAATGCCGGCTAGTTAATTCAGCTTACTTGGCTCACTCGCAAGCTGACAAGTTAAGTCAGCTAGCTGGTCAGCCTACTAGCCAGCCAACTAGTTGAATCAGGAAACCAGTCGGCCGACTAATTGCCCAAACTTGTCAGCTGATAAATTAGCTCAGCTAACTAGTTAGCCGAATAGTTAGGGCAACTAACTAGCTTGCCAACTAGTCGGCCAACTAGTTAGTTCAGCATACCAGCAGGCCAACTAGTTAACAGAGCTAACTAGTGGGCCAAATCATCAGTCAACCAGTTAACCCAGGACACTAATAGGCCTACTATTCGGCAAACGAGTTAGGCCACCTAACAAGTTGGCTTAGTAGTCAACC
>NW_006992882.1:0-459 GCF_000164805.1 Carlito syrichta
TGGATCTAGAGAAAGGTAAGCCAATCCTTGGTGTCACAGACCTTACTACTGCAGGAGTGAGAGCTCACCTTCTGGTACAGAGTTGTCTCTCGGGTTCAGGGTTTTCCCTCCGATACAGGACTCTCTCCTGGATTCAGGGCTCTCTATCCACTGCAGGACTCCCTCACGAGTTCAGGCCCCCCCTGTACAGTATAGGACTCCCTCTCGGCTTCAGGGCTCTCCATCTAGTACAGAACTCCCTCTTGGATAGTGCATGACTCACTCTCAGGTGCAGACCTCTACGTCAAGTACAAGACACGTTCTTCAGGTGAGGACTCTCCGTCCAGTGCAGGACGTGCTTCTGTGGGAGCAGGACTCTCCCATCATGTGCAGGAGAGGGTTTCTTGGATGCAGGACTCTCATCAGGTGCAGGACCATCTCCATCAGGTGCAGGACTTTTTTGTCAGGTATGGGACAGGC
>NW_006992882.1:2012-2533 GCF_000164805.1 Carlito syrichta
TGCAGGGCTCTCCCATCAGGTGCTGGACAATCTCCCTCGGGTGCAGGACTTTCTTGTCTGATACAGGCAGACTCTCTCAGGTGCAGGGCTCTCCCTTCAGGTGCCAGACAGGCTTTCTTGGATGCAGGGCTCTCCCATCAGGTGCAGGACAGGCTCTTGGGTGTGGGGCTCTCCCATCAGGCATCAGGGCAGGCTTTACAGGGTTCAGGGCTCTCCCTTCAGGTGCAGGACAATCTCTCTCGGGTCCATGTCTTGGGTCCAGGGCTTGCTTGTCAGGTACAAGACAGACTGTCTCAGGTGCAGGGCTCTCCCAACAGGTGCAGAACAGGCTTTCTTGGGTTTGGGGCTCTCCCATCAGGTGCAGGACTGGCTTTCTCGGGTACAGGGCTCTCCCATCATTTGCAGGACAGGCATTTTGAGTGCAGGGCTCTCCCATCAGTTACAGGACAGGTTTACTTGGGTACAGGGCTCTCCCATCTAGTGCAGGACAATCTCTTGGGGCTGCATGACTCTCTTGTCAG
>NW_006992883.1:0-883 GCF_000164805.1 Carlito syrichta
CAAGTTAATTCAGCTGACTAGCAAGCAGGTCAGCTATTTATGTCAGCTAGTAAACTCAGCTGGCTTGCCAGTTGGTTAGCTAAGTAGCGAACTAGTTATTTCAGTTGGCTATCCGGCTTGCTAGGCATTTAAGACAGCTAATTAAGTCAGCAGGCTAGCCACATAGCAAGCTATGCAGAGAGCTAATTAAGTCAGTTGGCTAGCCAGGTCGCTAACTAGTTAAGTCAGCTAATTGAGTCAGCTGGCTAGCCATTTGGCTAGCAGGTTAAGTCAACTAGTTAATTCTGCTGGCCTCCCAGCTGGATAGCTACATAGCAAGCTAGTTAATTCAGTTGGGTAGCCAGCTGGCTAGAAAGCTAAGTCAGCTAGTTAATTAAGCTGACTTCCAGCTAGCTATCTAGGTAGCTAGCTAGTTAAGTCAGCTGGCTAGCTAGCTGGCTAGCCGGTTAAGTCAGCTTGTTATTTCAGCTGGCCAGGAAGGACTCTAGGTACATAAATCAGCTAGTTAAATCAGCTGGTCAGTCAGCTGGCTAGCAAGGTAATTAAGCTAGTTAATTCAGCTGCCCAATCAGTTGGCTAGCTACATAGTTAGCTAGTTAAGTCAGCTAGTTAAGTCATCTGGCTAGCTAGGTAGCTAACTAGTTAAGTCATTTAGTTAAGTCTGCTGTCTAGCCAGCTGCAAAGCAGGCTACCTAGCTAGTTAAATCAGTTGGCTAGCCAGCTGGCTAGCTAGTTAAGTCACGCAGTTAAGTCAGCTTGCTGGCCAGCATGTTAGCTAGGTAGTTAGGCAGTTAACTCAGCTGGCAAGCCAGCAGGCTATGTAGGTAGGTAGCTAATTAAGTGTGCTGGCTAACCAGGAGGCTATCTTGTTATTGCACCTAGT
>NW_006992884.1:0-651 GCF_000164805.1 Carlito syrichta
AATGAGTGGGGAGTGTGTGGTCTGGGTCAGGGCGAGCAACAGCAGCCAAGGCAGGAACAGATGTTAAAGCTGCTTGTTGAGCCGCATTGTCTGCCCTGGAGTTTCCCTGAGTGATGGGTGAGGAGTCCGACTGGTGAGCCTTACAGTGAGAAATGCCAATGTTAGTGGGAAGTAAGGAGATCAGAAATTAGTTTAGCATTAACCACTGCTGATCCCTTGATGGTAAATAGTCCCCTTTCCTTCCAAATGGCCGAGTGGGAGATGAGAATATGGAAAACATATTTGGAATCAGTATAAAGAGAGAGTGTCCAGCCGCTAGCTGAAATGCCCAAGTGGCAGCTATAAGTTCTGCCTGTTGGTTAGTGGTGCCTGGTGGGAGAGGCTTTGCTTCAATGACGTGTGTAATAGAGGTGATGGCGTATCCCGCAACCCGGGACCCATTGTGTAGGAAGGAGCTGCCATCAGTGAACCAGGTATAGGAGGGGGAGGGCAAAGGGCCTTCCTGGATGTGAACGGGGCAAGCGAGGAGAACCTCTACAACTTCTATGCAGTCATGGGTTAGTGGGGTTGTGGAAGAAGGGAGTAGCATGGCTGGGTTTAGGGGTGCACAAGTTTGAAAGGATATGGAGGGATCTTGTAAAAAGAAGACAA
>NW_006992885.1:0-447 GCF_000164805.1 Carlito syrichta
GACTCTCCTTTGCCTAAGCCACCTCTCCCTGAGGCAAAAGTTACACTGTACCCATTACCGGTAGCCTCTGCTTCCTCTGGATAGTATCCTGTTTTGCTCCCTTCTACTGAGGATCCTCTTGATAACTCAGTTAACTCTAACCCTCTGCCATATGCTTCCCAGGTTTTCTCACTTGCTGTTATCTTCACCACCTCTGTTTGCCCACAGTCGTCCGCAGCCACAGCTGCAGCTGAGGCTGCTTTCAGTTCTAATCCCTTTTTGTCTTCTCCACCTTTGGCTGCTCAACTTCGGTCCCAGACTGATCCAACCCCACTCCTTCCCCTCCAGAAAGTTCCCCCTGTGTTGAGAGCAGATCAAACCAGGTGGTTGTTTATGGTATATACTCCTTTTTCCTCTTCTGATTTGTATAACTGGAGGTATCATAACCCTCCATTCTCAACTAAGTCA
>NW_006992886.1:0-809 GCF_000164805.1 Carlito syrichta
AGTCAGCTGGCTAGCCATCTGGCTAACTAATTAAGTCACCTGGTTGAGTAATCTGGCCAGTCAGCTGGCTAGCAGGTCAAGTGAGTTAGTACAAGCAGCTAGACAAGTGGTTCTCTATGTAGATAGATTGTTGAGTCAGTGAGTTATGTTAGCTGGCTTGCCAGCTTGCTAGCTAGGTGGAGAGCTGGTTAAGCCAGCTGGCTAGCTGGATGGCTATCTAGTTAATTCAACTAGTTAAGTCAGCTGGTTAGCCAGTAAGCTAGCTAGGTGGCTGTAAAGTTAAGATGGCGCTTTAGCAGGCTGGTTTAGATGGCTCATCAGTTTGCTAGTCAGGTAGCTCATAAAGTCAGCTAGGTTGTCAACTAGCTAATCAGTTAGATCATTATGTCAGCTAGCCAGCTAAATAGCCAGCTGGCTAGTAAGTTAAGTAACCTAGTTAAGTCAGCTGGCTAGACAGCTGGCTAACTAGGTAGCTAGCTAGTTATGTCAGCTGTCCAGCCAGCTTGCCAGCTATTTAAGTCAACTAGTTTTCAGCTGGCTTTTCCGCTGGCTAGCTAGGTAGCAAACTTGTTAAGTCAGTTGGATAGCCAGCTGGCTGGCTATTTAAGTCATCTAGTTAATTTAGTTGGCTTCCCAGTTGGCTAGCTAAGTAGCTAGCTAGTTAAGTCAGCTGGCTATCCACCAGGCTAGCTAGTGTTTTTAGCTACTTATGTCTACTGGTTAGACAACTGGCTAACTAGTTAAGACAACTAGTTGAGCCTACTGTCTTAATCAGCTGGCTAGCTGGTTAACTCAGCTAATTTATTCTA
>NW_006992887.1:0-450 GCF_000164805.1 Carlito syrichta
TGAACATCCAATGTAATACTATAAGAAAATGACTGACGGTACTGGGAAACTATGGGGAGGAGGGGGATGGGATTGACAGTAGCAAATATCTGTCGGGGGATGGGAAAACACCTCTTATCAACAGGGTACCTGAATGAAGTGTAATTGTACACCTAACCCGTAACTGTACCCCACAAAGCCATAATAAAAAATACTGATTGATTAAAAAAAAAAGATGAAAGCACCTTGTGAAAACCAGACCCAGAGCCACTGGGATCACAATGCCCACTGCCCCACAAGGGAGAGAAGCACTCACTACCTCCAGCTCAGGATGTGAGGGTCCCTGGTTCAGTGGCGATACCAACTAGGTTTCTCAGGCCAGCATCTCATGTAGGAGGGTACTGGGCTCAAGGTGCAGGCCTGTGTGTGACTCAGAGTGCAGGGGAGGTGGCTGAGGTTGGCCAAGGGCTG
>NW_006992888.1:0-435 GCF_000164805.1 Carlito syrichta
GCTTTGGCTTTGGTTCTGGCGGGGGCTCCAGCACCTTCAAGCGCACCAGCTCCTCCAGGGCCGTGGTGGTGAAGAAGATCGAGACCCGCGATGGGAAGCTGGTGTCTGAGTCCTCCGATGTCCTGCCAAGTGAACGGCCACTGCAGCCCTTCCCAGTCTGCCCCCCTCCCAGGCTGCCCCAGACGGCTTTGCAGGGGGGAGCCTAGGGGACGGGAGCCCCTCCTGAGGCCCACCTCTAGCCCTTAGTCCACTCCTGGGGGGAGTTTACAGCCTGGGGTTCCCCCTTCTTGCCCGTGCCCCCAGCTAAGAACTAATTCAATTGTTTGGGGGATTTTTTCCCCCCAAAATAAAACTTCAGCTAACTCTGAAAAAAAAAATCAATATCATTTTTATACATCAGTAATGAACTAGCTGGTAAAAAAAAAAAAAAAAAAA
>NW_006992889.1:0-525 GCF_000164805.1 Carlito syrichta
CATTAAAATAGACCGGGATATGTTTGGGAGTAAGTTGCTTTTTTAAGAAGATAAATATAGTCCGTATAAATGTAGTGGAATGCAATGAACTTATACTAAAAAAGTAATTACCTTCTGAGAATTAAACTCATAAAATACTCATATAACCAGTCTGGCTTGTGTTGATATTATTTAGGATAGAGAAAATACTTCAGTATTTGCATAGCAAAGGAAACAATTGAATATTAGATACCCCCCCCCATAATATGATTTTTGGATTGGGAAAACATTACAACAGATGTTGCCATGAGTAATTAATTAATGGCCAAAACCTACTGAGAAGCAGATATCTCTATTTTTAATGAACTTCCCATGTAATACCCTTGTAAACTGTGAAGAAATTTGTATTAAATTTAACCCAGAAAGTCTTATTTTTTCATCTTTTTGTGAAGTTAGTTTTTCTGAACTTTCAGAAAGGTTCTTATTGGCTTAGGTAGCTTGTCTCACTTGACAGATTTTTCTTCTATAAGTATGTGTGTTTAGTGT
>NW_006992890.1:0-1303 GCF_000164805.1 Carlito syrichta
GGCTAGCTGGATAGTCTGCCAGATACCTAGCTACTGAGCTGGTCACCTGGCTAGCAAGCTGGGATTAATAGCCAGCCATCTGGCTGGTTAGTGGGACAGTCTGCTGGCTTAACTAACCAGGCATCCTGCTGGTCAGCAAGCTATCAAGCCGGCTTAACTAGCTGTCCATCTACCTAACCAGCCTACTAACGAGTCGGTTTAACTTGCCAGCCTCCAAGATAGGCTGCTGATTAACAAGTTGACTTATCTAGCTGACTTAACGATAGCCATCCGGCTAGCCAGCTGCTTTAACTAGCTAGCCAACTAGCTAGTCAGCTGCCTAGCCAGCTCACTTAACTCGCTGAATAACTAGCTAGCAATATGGCTAACCAGGTGACTTAATTACCTAGCTACCTACCCAGCCAGGTGGCTAGCCAACTGACCTTAATAACTGTCTTAACCAACTACCCAGCTGGCTACCCAGCTGACTTAATTGGCTTGCTACCGGGTTGACTAGACTGCTAGCCAGTTCACTTAACTAGCTAGCTACCTGCATGGCTAGCTGGCTAAGCAGCCATCTAGCTAGCTAGCAGGCTGGCCAGCTTGCAAGCCAGCTGGCTTAAATAGCCAGCCATCTGGCTGGACAGTAAGATAGAAATCCAGCTGTACTAGCCAGGCATCCTTTTGGTCGGATGCTAGCCAGCTGGCATATCTAGCTGGCCACCTACCTGACCAGCTTGCTAAGCATCCACCTTAACTTGCCGACCACTTAGCTAGGCCGACTGGCTATCCAGCTGACTTAACTAGCTGTCTTAACTAGCTGGTCTGCTTGCCAGACAGCTGAATTAACTAACTTGCTATATAGACAGCCAGCTGACTAGATAGATTACTTGACTAGGTGACTTAACTTGCTAGTTAGCTGACTAGTCAGCTGACTTAAGTAACAAGCTACCTAGCTAGACAGCTGGATATCCAGCTGATTTAACTAGGTGGCTTTACTAGCTAGACAGCAGGCTAGAGAGCTGACTTAACTATCTAGCTACTTATCTAGCAAGCTGTCTAGCCACCTGACTTGACTAGTTGACTTAAGTAGCTAGCAAGCTGGTTGACCTAATGGCATAGCTATCTAGATAGCCAGCTGGATAGACAGCTGAGTTAACTAGCTAACTACCTAAGTAGCCCAATGGCTTTCTAGCTCACTTAACTACCTACTACCTACCTAGCCATCTGGCTAGTGAGCTAACAACTAGTGTACTTAACTAGGTGCTAACTGGCTAGCCATCTGACTTAAAAAGCTATTAACCCAGCTAGGCAGCTGGCTAGC
>NW_006992891.1:0-2252 GCF_000164805.1 Carlito syrichta
CACATTCAGAAAAGCCAAGAGTATAGATGTAAGTTATGCTGGAGGAAACATTCAAGAGACAACATTTCAGCATTTGCATAACAAAGATTTAGACCCAAAGTAAAAAATATAACAGGTGCTGAGAAAAAACTGAGCAAGAGAATCCCAGTCCTTCTCAAAGGAAGAAAAACCTGAAAGCAGTGCTTACTGTTGAAGTTGAATTTGAGATATAATCTGAAGTTTCAAAAAGAAACACATTATAGAATTAAGAATTTTAAAACTTAAAATTACATTAGGAGCAAATTAACATTTTAGGAAAACCTTGTGTCAACCAATTCTCTATTTTTGTATTAGTTTTCTTGTTTGTTTGTTTTGTTTTGTTTTTGAGACAGAGTTCACTCTGTCACCCAGACTGGACTGCAGTGGTATAGTCAAGGCTCACTGCAGGCTCAAATTATTGGGCTCAAATTATCCTTCTGCCTCAGCCTTTGTAATAGCTAGGACTAGGGCCTCAGGACTCCAAACCCAGCTAATTTTTTTTTTTTGAGTTGGAGTCTCACTCTGTGCCAAAGCTGGAGTGCAGTGACAAGATCATAGTTATGGCAACCTCAACCTGCTGGGCTAAGGCAATCCTTCTGCCTCAGCCTCCTGAGTAGCTGGGACTACTGGCATGCACTCCACTCCTGGTTAATTTTTTGATATTTTTTATAGACAAGATTGCACCAGTTGCCCAGGATGTTCTTGAAATCTTGGTCTCAGGCAATTATCTTGCCACATCCTCCAACAGTACTGGGATTATATGCATGAGCCACCATGCTTGACCACCACCTAATTTTTATTTTTATTTTTTTTGGAGATGAGATTTTGCTATATTGCCTAGACTGGCTTCAAACTCCTGGCTCAAGCAATTCTCTCACCTCACTCTCAGTGCTAAGATTAAAGACATGAGCTGCCATGATGGCCTGACTTGCATTACAGTTTTAAATTCAAGGCTCAATCTCTAGAAAGAGCGCTATAATAATTTTCATTTATTTATTTGTTTGTTTGTTTGTTTGTTTATTTATTTACTGATTGATTGATTTTGAGCTGGAGTCTCACTCTGTCACCCAGACTGGAGTGCAGTGGCCGCTCCTAGCCACCGCAGCCTCAACCTGCTGGGCTCCGGGGATCTTTCCGCCTCAGCCTTCCAAGTAGCCGGAATTACAGGCATGTGCTACCACACCCGGCTGATTTTTTGATTTATTGTGGAGATGAGGTCTCGCTGCCCAGACGGGTCTCGAACTCGTGGGTTCTGGCAATCCACTCACCTCAGCCTCCCAAAGGCGTGGGATTACAGGCTGAGCCACCAAGACCGGCAATAATTTCCTTTTAATTATAGCTGAGTCAATTACATACAAAATCTTCCACGAATTTTCTCCTTATATTTCCTATCATGATTTAGCATTTATGAATTGCTTGGAACATTTTTCCCCCCTCAATTTCACTTTTCTTTAAAAAAAGTCATTTTACTACACAAAATTCTTTCTCCATGAATTATTTTTTTTTAATTTTTGTTACCTAAAATACATCTTTATAATACAATTTTCTCCTCCTCTCGTGCCTACTTACTGGCTCTTCTATTAAACCATGTTTCATAAATAATCTCTAGCTATGACAAAAATTAAATTCTCTTAAAGAATACATATTTATGTTTTTCTTATAATAGATGTATTCATCAAAATACATCTTAACTTTGTACACTTTATATACAGAATTAAACATTAACTGGAATTATTCTTAGTCACTTTAAATTTTTGTAAAAATCCTAAGGAGGAGAAAATCTGGAATTGTCTGTCACATCAGTACTTTGCAGATAAGAACCATTTTATAATTATTTTAGATTTATGTGTTTATTTATTTGCTTGTTTTGGAGACAAGTTGTTGCCGTGTTGTACAATCTGGTCCTGGACTCTAGGCTCATGCACACCTCTTGCCTCAGTCTCTCAAAGTGTTGAGATTACAGGTATGAGCAATTTGTTTTTAGAATCATGTTTTCCTGTAACATAATTTTTTAAGGTTGTTAATGGAACTAGATTTTAATTAGTATCTATTTAATTTAACTTTAAGATTTAAAATTACAATTTCACATATATGCACTTATTTCATCAGTTACCTAATTTATTCATTTATTTTTAAATAGTTTAACTAGGTTATTTATGAAAACTGAGATATTAGGCAAAGCTAGTCATCATTTAAAGTTATTTTCTTGCTAACTATTTTTATAACCTGCTGAA
>NW_006992892.1:0-421 GCF_000164805.1 Carlito syrichta
GGAAGATTGCCTGAGCCCTGGAGTCAGTGGCTGTAGTGTGCTGTGATCACACATATAAGCAGCCACAACACTCCAGCATGGGCAACATAGGGAGACCTCACGTATGCAAAAATGTATATATACGCATTAAAATTTGTTATTAAAAATACTTCTGATTGTGACTAGCAAGCTGTTATTGTGTCTCTGTCCAAGAAACAGACAATGATATGGGGGGGTCGTGGCGAGAATGTGAGCAGGAGCCAAGCCCCATGTGATCACTTCAATTCAGATACAATCAAAGGAAAAAGAAGAAGAATAGTATAAAGGTAGAACGGACCTGAAGAGCAAAAGCAGAATGCATTATCTTGGCAAAAAAAGAGTACCAAATATACCAGGAAACAAACCACTGAGCAGTCTATCGTTTATCCAGATATGCGAGAGA
>NW_006992893.1:0-517 GCF_000164805.1 Carlito syrichta
TAAAGTGAAAAGAATTGATTTACTCAAAGTTGTGAGAGCAGGGATTGGCAAAGACAGGCCCGCAGATTATTTTGCATGACCTGTGAGCTAATGATGATTAATACATGTTGAAAGTGTGTTGAAGAAAATGAAAATGAAAGAGGAAAAGCAGGGGGAGGAGGTGGAAGAAAGGTATGAGGAGGAAGAGAAGGAGCTACTGAAACTAGCTAGATATGGACCACAAAAACAAAAATCTTTGAAATCTGGAAAAATATTTGCCAAAATCTAAGTAAAGAATCTGAATCTCAGCAAAATTTAATGAATTAAATTAGGTTCTCAACAAAATTTAATGAAGAAATACATGAGTTAATTATTTCCCAAAAATATTTTAGAATGATAAGTATTGAGAAATATCTATTGCTACATCCCTAAGCTTCGCAAAAAATGACCATTCATTTCCATTGAGCTATTGAACAACAGTGTGGCTTCCAAAACAGTATAGTAAAAGGCACTGTCTAACGTGAACAATATCATAAAA
>NW_006992894.1:0-415 GCF_000164805.1 Carlito syrichta
ACTTTGCTGACTTTGTCTTTTAGAAACAGATTTCCTGGTGCCAGGTATTAGAAGTATCTCATACTGTCAATCAAGCTTGCCTAGAATAAAGGCAATTTACAAGGCCTAAGATATCATACATTGGTCAGGGATTGTAAAAGTCATGAAACTTGTCATTACAAATGTTATGACCACCCAGAGGGAGAACAGGTGGGGACTTAATCTTCCAGTAGAATAGGCCCTATCTACAGGGAAGTCAAGAAGCCCCCAAAGCTACCTACTGGGAATGTCTAGGATATAAGGAGGAAGTACACACTCCATTAGCTCCAAGGAATGTCGTTCGGGAAGATACAGGAGAATTAGAGTCCTTGCCACACCCTTCTCTAGGGGCTATGATAATATGGACAAACATTAATGGGTCTCTGTGTCACAGGAT
>NW_006992895.1:0-412 GCF_000164805.1 Carlito syrichta
AGAGGAATGGAATGGAATGGAGACGAAGGGAATGGTTTAGAGGAATGGAATTGAATGGAGAGGAATGGAAAGGAATGTGCTGCAGAGGAATGGAATGGAGAGGAATGGAATGGAAAGGAGTGCAGAGGAATGGAATCAAATGGAATGGAATAGATTGGAAAAGACAGGTATGGGATGGAATGAAATTGATTGGAATGGAGAGGAATGGAATGGAATGGAGAGGAATGTAGTGGAATGGAATGGAGTGGAATGGAATGGAGTGGAATGGAATGGAATGGAAAGGAGTGGAATGGTATGGTGAGGAATGGAATGGAATGGAGAGGTATGGAATAGAATGGAGAGGAATGGAATACAATATATTGGAAAACAATGGAATAGAATGTAATATAGAGGAATCGAGATTAATGGAATG
>NW_006992896.1:0-556 GCF_000164805.1 Carlito syrichta
GGTAGCGCATGCCTGTAATTCCGGCCACTCGGAAGGCTGAGGCGGAAGGATCGCCGGAGCCCAGCAGGTTGAGGCTGCGGTGGCCGGGAGTGGCCACTGCACTCCAGCCTGGGCGACAGAGTGAGACTCCAGCTCAAAAAAAAAAAAAAAAAAAAAAGAAACTCCAACTCATATTAATTGCATTTTAACAAATAAAGTATGTCAAGAGAATAGGGAAATTAAAAAATCACCATTTAAGCAAAACAGTGAAAATTGTTTATGAATGCTAAAATCTGTTGCTAAAATTAGTTGCTGAAATCCAAAGTATCTGTTCCAAGATACTTATTAATTAATGTGTGGTTTTAGCTTATATCCATGGTATCTTAATACTGCTCCCTTTGGGAAGTGAATCTTAATTCCTTGTCATTTAATATCAATAGTACTTGGTAAATAACTTCTAACGAACAGAGCACGGAATGAGAAAATAGGATCTTTAAAGAGAAAATATTCATCAGAAATTACTTTAGCCATCTAGACAAAGTAAATATCATCAGTAATAAGTCATGTTGATATCCCT
>NW_006992897.1:0-408 GCF_000164805.1 Carlito syrichta
CACTATATTTTATACCATTCTGTTCGACTACAGTCCCCTAAATTCATCTCCATTCCATTCTTCTCCATTCATTTTCATTCCACACCATCCCAATCCGTTCCTCTCCATTCAATTCCAATCCATTCCTCTCCATTCCATTCCTCACCATTCCATTCCATTCATCTATTCAATTGCTTTCTTTCCTTTCCATGCCATTCTACTCCATTCCTTTCTAATCTATTCCATTCCATTCCACTCCATTTCATTCCAGTCCAATCCATTCCTCTCCATTTCATTCCTCTTCTTTCCATTCCATTCCTTTCTTTTCCTCTCCATTCCATTCCATTCCATTCTTAAGTCCATTTATTCAATTTCATTCCTCTCCATCACATGCTTCTAAATTCCATTCCATCTCTTTCCATTCCTGTC
>NW_006992898.1:0-578 GCF_000164805.1 Carlito syrichta
GTTTGAAATGGTCTCATCTGAGTTCTGTGAGGGAGGCCCTACCCTAAATACTCCTTTCACAGAAAGCAGGTATGTCTCCAGACCCTCCTGGAAGAGTATGTACAGGAAGGCGGTGGGGTGAGGTTGGGGATAGGAGGATGAATCAGAAGACTTGTGACTCATATGCTTGATCTTGCTAAGGAAAAGCAACTACGGGATGTTAACCATTTCACTGGCCGCGTCTGTTCACTAAGACAAACTCAACTCTCATGATAAAACTTAAGATAGAACATATTGCCATACACACATTTACTTTATTACCAAGCATGAGTACTATGACTGTGTCTTCTCTTTTCTCTAGGGGAAATCCTAGGATACAAGACAACCATAACTTTCTTCATCAACCAGTTAAGATAATCACAAACAGAACATTACAAAAGCATCTTGAATATGAAGACAAACTCATTTAAATTAAAAAAGGAGATGGGAAGAATTGACTTATCTTTCTTGGCAAGCTCCAAGCTATCTCACAGGTTTTCTGTTTGTTTGTTTGTTTGTTTGTTGAGATGAGGTCTTGCTCTGTCACCCAGGCTGGAGTA
>NW_006992899.1:0-403 GCF_000164805.1 Carlito syrichta
CTTTTACTTTTTGCACTCCTTTGGCTTATTTTATTTGACAGTGCCCTCAGTGAAAAGATTTACTGTTTAGTCAGGAAGATGGGAAAAGCACTTTTATGCCTGATTCCAGCATGGCTATGGGTTCCATTTTGAAGAGCCAGGTTATATCGTAACCAGGTTCCTCTGATATGTTTGTTAGGTATAGAATTTTGGAGGGAGGGTTTCAGTGCTCCAGCATAGTATTGAACTCAGCCTCATGAGATTTCTTTAGTTTTAGTTGAGTTCTTTTTTTTTCTAGTGGAGTTCTTGTCTTAAATGCTTTTTGTTTTGTAATTTATTTTTAAAGCAAAAGTAGAGCGGAGATATTGCTATTGTTCAAGATGTCTTTTTTGTTCAGATTGTAGATTGTATATTCCAGTACCAA
>NW_006992900.1:0-402 GCF_000164805.1 Carlito syrichta
AAACTTTTGTGCGTGTGAGTATTGATACGTAAGAGTTTGTACTTTCATGTCACCAAAAAATGTCAGGGCGTCTTCATGATAATAAATAAAAGGAATGTGGGTTATGAAAGACCTAAATCCATGAATTCTACAGGGCGCTGGTAAAAGGGCTTATCTGTAATCTGGGCTTCTAGTTCTCCAAATTCTTCAGAGCTACTTGCCACTTGGAAGTGAAGTGTCATTATAGATTCCCAGCAACCTTCCTTTCCTCTTGATTGTTGTACCCAAGAACCATTCAGTGCAATTCAGTTGAGTTCCTCTGAATAATTAAAACCAGATTCCAGGACTGAAAGTATCCTCTCGCCATATTTGTGTGTAACTCTTGTCTAAAGATGTACCCTGTAATCCTAAAACTTCCGTGTG
>NW_006992901.1:0-395 GCF_000164805.1 Carlito syrichta
CCAGCTGGCTGGCCAGCTGAATTAACTAGCTGATTAACCAGCTAACCAGCTGGCTAGCCAGCTGACTAAAGTAGCTAGCTACCTAGCTAGCCATCTGGGAAGCCAGCTGAATTAATTACATGACTTAAAAAGCTAGCCAGCTGGCTAGCCAGCTGACTTAACTAGCTGACTTAATTACATAGCAAACTGGATATCCAACTGAAATAACTAGCTCGCTACTTAACTAACCAACTGACTAGTCAACTGACTTAACTAGCTGACATAAATAGCTGGCCTGCTTGCTAGTCAACTGAATTAAATTGCTTGCTATATAGTTAGCCTGTTTGCTAACCAGATGGCAAAACTAGGTGACTTAACTAGCTAGCCAGCTGTCAAGCCAGCTGAGTTAATAAGCA
>NW_006992902.1:0-394 GCF_000164805.1 Carlito syrichta
GTTCGAGACCCACCAGGGCAACTTGGTGAGACCTCATCTCTACAATATATCAAAAAAAAAAATCAGCCGGGTGTGGTAGTGTGCGCCTGTAGTTCCAGTTACTTGGAAGGCTGAGGCGGGAGGATCACTGGAGCCCAGCAGGTCAAAGCTGCGATGGCCAGGAGTGGCCACTGCACTCCAGTCTGGGTGAAGGAGTGAGACTTCAACTCAAAAAAAAAGAGAGCTGTGAGACTGCTGCGCTTGGAGGTGTGTGTGCCCTAGATCCAATCATGGCTTCATCAATTGCTAGCTTTTTCTGAGAATATAAATCCAAGTGCTTATTGCACTGTCAAATGTTTACCTCAGGCTTTCACTGTAAAACAGATGCTATCTGGAAAGGTAAAATATTGTAAAA
>NW_006992903.1:0-500 GCF_000164805.1 Carlito syrichta
ACCCCAACTCCCCGAGGGCAGCTCAAACTGTCCACAGGACCCAGTGCTTCTGCCTGGGAAGAGACCAGGTTGAGATCTGGCCTGGGGGCCAGACAGACACCTTTGAGTCCTTATAGGTCAGGGAGCTAAAATTTACTAGGATCCAAGGAAGGAAGGAATGCAGTGACACTTCCTTACTTGGGCCCCTGGTTGTGGCCTCCATGTGCAGCTGGAGGCAAGGGGGACCTGGCACTGCCCAGTGAAAGGTGCTCAAAAGGAAACGAGGCTCGGTCAATGACTCCCAGTGGGCTCTTGGTCTGTTGTCACCCTGTCCCTAGAACACTCTGAAGCTGTTGCTCATGGGCCTGTGGGAGTTCTTTGAAGAAAAGCTGTTCTGGGCTTGGGCTCTGGAGGATGACACTGTGATGAGGTAGCCGAACCCAGCTGCCCCCAGGTGAGCTCCAGCACCAGGTCCTTCCCAGTCCCTCTCTGGGGCATTTAAATGGAGAGGTGTCCAGAAA
>NW_006992904.1:0-391 GCF_000164805.1 Carlito syrichta
CCTTTGGTATTTTTGTCTGCTATGTTTCATATTTGAGCTTTGTCTTTTGTGATATAGATTATTCTGTTGGATAATCTTATTCTGTTATTGGTACCAATTGTTGAATAATTGGTAGTCTTGTGTTTCCAATTCCCTTAGGTAACTTGTTAGTCCCTTAGTTTGTTCTCTTTTTATTTTCTTGATGTGTGTTTGCAGAGCTATGAATTCCCTTCATAGTAATATTTTCATGGCATCCCACACATTTTGGTAAGATGTTTCTTGTTTTTTTCCCAGGAATCTTTTAATTTTTGTTTTGATTTCTGTATTGACCTAAGAGTTGTTCAGCATCATAGTGTCTATTGTTTATGTCTTTATAGGATTTGGGGGAATTTTGTTGATGGTGATTTTTTTA
>NW_006992905.1:0-464 GCF_000164805.1 Carlito syrichta
TCATTTGTGTGCCTTCCTAGGATCATGATACAGCTATGGCTCCCTAGAAACTCACTGCATTCTGATCCTGGGTTCAGGCATTTACCTACACTATGCCTAATTCTCCCAACAATACAGGAGTCATGACCTCCACTTTAGATAAAGACTTGAGGCCTGGGCAAGTGAGTGACTCACTCAGTGTCCCACCACAGCCCTAAGCCCTCTGAGTAGACATACTCTGCCAACTCTCTGATCTTTAGGAATGAAAATTGCAGAGCCCAGTCTCAGTCTTACGCTACAGGGAGCAGGACACAGAAACAAGATGTCTCAGGAAGGGCTGATACTGTGCCTGATGTTCATCACCTCAAAATACTCAGAACCCACCTTGTGTGCAAAGCGGTTGACACAAGTGTAGGCTGGCTAACCATTCTGAAAGTCAGCCCAGTTCCACCTGTAGCTTCAACCTGCCTCCCAAGAGACAATCC
>NW_006992906.1:0-538 GCF_000164805.1 Carlito syrichta
TCCGTGCTTAACAAATTATAGAAATGTACTTGACCATTATTTCTTCCCCCAAAACATCTATCCTTTCCATCAAAATAGTGATTAAAATACTGTTCATATCTTGGCATGCTCAAGAACTTCGTAGAAATCCTAGGATATGGCTCCATCCACATTAGATCTTGCTGTCTCTACCCCACAAGTAGTTCTCTACCCACAATTTCACACACACATACACACACACGCACACACACATGCACACACACATGCACACACGCACACACACATACACACACTCCACCACTTATGTGAGTATCCTGGTATCAGAAACAGCCCCCAAAGTATTCAGAAAGCCAATGCCCATCCTCCCATTTACTTTAGCAAGATGAGTAGATAACTCACTTAGATCGAGCAAGAAATAGACAGCGAGGAAAATTTGCTCAATTTGGGGGCTGAAGCATGTGTTTCTTTTTCTTCTCCATCAATTCTATCTCAGAAAGACAGAAGAATGGAGATGCATACCAACACACATGCCCTTCTGCGAGCAAGCACAGCCCTTGCC
>NW_006992907.1:0-386 GCF_000164805.1 Carlito syrichta
ACTCTATCATCCACGCCTTAGTGCAGGTGCAAGTTTACCGGCACCGTGGACTCCAGTTGCCTAGCTCAGGCGTTCGTCCCACAACACCCCCTAAGTGACTGGAACCCCAAGCCTGCAAAACCATGACTGGCTAATCTTTGGATTTATTTTTGTTGCCTAGTGTCCCGGACTGGTCTTGAACACACAGGCTCAGGCCATTCACTCACCTCGGCCTTTCAAGGGTTGGGATTCCAGGCTGAACCCCTGAGCCTGGCCTGTGTTTGTGACATTGGTAGTTGGTATCATCATGCTGAGTCAAAGTCACATTCTATCACTCAGGCTGTAGTGCAAGGGCCTGCTCTTGACCACCATGGTCTCCACCACCTGGACTGCAGTGATCTTCCCAC
>NW_006992908.1:0-373 GCF_000164805.1 Carlito syrichta
GGTCTTAAGATGAACTTGGTAATCCTTAAATTTCTATTCGTACTTTATTTGTAGAGGGGCCAAGGGTTTTGCAGTTGCCTAATATTTAGTACGAATTATTAAAATGTAACAAGCATCCATGGATTTCATGTCCCTAGAAAATATCTGGTCATCTGAATTTTTGTACACAGAGTATTGGAATCCACATGGACAGGGAAATTCAGGGGATCTTGCTGAGAACGGAAAGGGAATCTTCTTCTTGGAGTTCTCAATCGCCTAAATCTACAAAGTCTCTTGATAAGCTTTAATCAGCACTCTGGGCATCTATGACGCAATATTTTTAGTGTGTATTTTTAAAAGGGACCAGGAATCTTGTGTACCAATTACTCAAGAA
>NW_006992909.1:0-480 GCF_000164805.1 Carlito syrichta
GAATGTTATAGAGAGGAATGTAAAGGAGAGGAATTGAATGGTGAGGAAAGGAATGGAGTAAAATGGAACGGAATGGAAAGGAATGGAAGGGAGTGGAATGGATTGAAATGGAGATGTTTGGAATGGAATGGACTGGAATGGAATGGAATGGCGTGGAATGCAGTAGAATGGAGAGGTATGGAGTGGAATGGAGAGGAATGGAAAGGAAGGTAATGCAGTGGACTGGAATGGAATGAAATAGAGTTTAATTGAAGGGAATTGAGAGGAATGGAATGGAATGCAATGGATTCAAGAGGGATGGAATGGCATGGAATGGAATGGAAGGGAATGGAAAGTAATGGAGAGGAATGCTATAGAGAGGAATGGAATGAAATGGAATGGAGAGGATTGGAATGGAGAAGAACGGAATGGAGAGGAATGGAAAGGAATGAAGAGGAATGGAAGGGTGTGGAAGGGAATGGAGAGGAATTAAATGCAATG
>NW_006992910.1:0-936 GCF_000164805.1 Carlito syrichta
GAGTGTGCACAGGCTCATGGGCCCTTGGGACAGTTGTGAGGGCAGGGAAGGAGAAGTTTGCAGGGCATTGACATGGAGTAAAAAGAAATATACCAATGATTATGGATCAAGGAGTCTGAGTAGTTGGGAAAGAAAGGTGGGATAAGATCAAAATGGAGCCAGAGAGTGATGTCTAGACACTTAGGACACTAGAATAAAATTTAAGGTATGAGATAAGAGGCAAGGGAATAAAAAAATTGGAAATTTGTTGGGGCAGTGAGACTGTTAATTCATACTACAAAAAATAATTAATTTTGCCCCACTGCGGTGGCACTACTTTGATTGGCCAGCCCCACAGAAAGCTGGTATGTTTTCTTAGGATTTCACAAAAAACATCTCAGCTCATTCTATATATTAAGTCAAAAGTCAAAGATCCAGTGCTGTATTCACACAATGAGAGAAAAAGAGAGGGGTGGGGAAGAGAACAGAAAAAGAATGGATATGAATCTAATTCTGTATAATTTTTAATATAAACTAAACTCGAGTTAAGTAGCTTTTTCAGTTAACCTTGACTTTATTATGGTCCTAATATGAAATAGGAAAGAATAATTTCAGTCATCCTTTAACATGGGAAGCAATCACATTGATAAAAGAGCTGTCACCAAACCTGCTCAGGTCTTTTTCTTGCTTTCCATTACTTACACTGCACCATAAAAACAGCAATGTGAGATTTTCTTGAGCATCTACTATGTGCCAGGCACCAACAATATAGTTAAGTACCTGGAGTTCCCACCATATCTCTCTCTTTCTCACACTTATGCAATTCCTGTACATTCAGTTTCTTCTGGAGTACATTTCTCCACTTTTACTCCTGGGACATTCCTGCCCTTTCTTTAAAAACTTAGCAAAGCATGGAAACAATTTACAATGTTGACCCTCTTAGGTAGACCACAATGC
>NW_006992911.1:0-450 GCF_000164805.1 Carlito syrichta
CCAGCTAACTAGCCAGTTAGATAGCTAGTTAAGTCAGCTGGCTCGACAGCTAGATAGCTTCTTTGCTAGTTTGTTATCTCAGCTAGATAGCGAGCTAGCTAATCAGCTAGCTAGTTAAGTGAGTTAGCAAATCAGCTAGTTACTTAGCTATCTAGTCGACTAGCAAATCAGCTAGCTGGTCAGCTAATTAGTGGCTTGCTCGTTTTCCATCAGGTAAGCTAACTAGTCAGCTCCCTCGCCTGCCTACCAGTCAGCAAATTAGTCTGCTCACTTACCAGCAAATAGGTCAACTGACTTGTCGGCTCACTCCTAAGCTAACAGGACAGCTAAATATTTGCCTTGCTCGCCAGCCGAATAGTTAAGTCAGCTCACAAGTTGGCTCATTCACCAGCCGAATAGTTTAGGCAGCTCACCAGTCGGCTCACTCACCAGCCTATTAGTTAAGTTGGC
>NW_006992912.1:0-377 GCF_000164805.1 Carlito syrichta
ACTGACTTAGCTAGATGATTTAACAATCTAGCTACCTATCTAGCTATCATATAGCTAGCTGACTTAAATAACTGACTTAACTAGCAAACTAGGTGACATATCAAGCTCATTGAATTAGCTAGCTAACTTGCTAACCAGCTGACTTAACTAGCTTAAATAACTAGTGACCCAGCTGCCTTCCCATTTGATGTAACAAGCTGTTTAACTAGCTAGCCAGCTGGCTAGACAACTGACTTAACCAGCGACTCAACTAGCTAGCCAGTTGGTTATCCAGCTCACTAAACAAACTGAGTTAACTAGCTGGCAAGCTTGCTAGTCAGCTGACTTAATTGTCTAGCTACCTAGCTAGCCAGTAGCCTATCCAGCTGACTTAACTA
>NW_006992913.1:0-367 GCF_000164805.1 Carlito syrichta
ACTTCTAGTTAATGTGAAGCCTGTTGCTTTATGAACAGAATCACTGTGGTGTGCATTCAGATGACCTAATGTTTGGGGTTTGTTTTGCCTTACTAAGCTTGTTTTTGAAGCAGCTCTATTGTAGATGATAATGACCTCAATGGGCATCAGAAGATCTCAGTTCAGATCCCAGTTCTGCCTGCTATGAGTTGTGTGTCACAGATGGGTGTCCTCTTCTCCTAGAGTATCCTTTTTATTTTTTTTGACCATCAACTGATCAGTGGATAATGAAAATGCGCTATATATGCACTATGGAATACTATTCAGCTATGACAAAGAATGAAATAATGCCTTTTGCAGCAACTTGGATGGAATTGGAGAACATCAT
>NW_006992914.1:0-364 GCF_000164805.1 Carlito syrichta
AACTGACGTCAGTGCCAATTTGTGAGTGCTCTTGTGATTACATAAACCAGTTGTATGTTTTATTATTAATCACATTCACTTCTCTCCAGCTCATGTTTCTACTAGTACACTTATGGGTTTTTAAATATATATATAGGTGTGTGTGTGTGTGTGTGTGTGTGTGTGTGTGTGTGTGTGTGTATGTGCACGCAAAGTATGTGTATATATAATGTATGTGTGTATATATATATATATAAAGTATGCAAATATATACATATATACGTATATACATATATATGCACACAAACAAATACTTTAGAGACCAAGTTTCTTTATGTTGCCCAGGCTAACCTTGAACTCCTAGGCTCAAGTGATCCTCTGGCCT
>NW_006992915.1:0-727 GCF_000164805.1 Carlito syrichta
AGCATTCACAGACAGAATTGTAACTCTTTCATTATCATTTCTGCTGGGTTTTCATTGTTAAAAATAGGCATATAGGTTTTCTTTGTCTGTTTTGCCCAGGATGGAGTGCAGTGGGACACTCTCAGCCACTGCAGCCTTGACCTGTTGGCCACAGGCAATACTTCCAAGTCAAACTTCAGGCTTGTGCCACCATGCTCAGCTAATTGCTTGATTTATTGCTGAAATGAGGTCTTGCCAAGGCTCATCTAGAACCCTGGGGCTCAGGCAATTTGCTCATCTCATCTCCCAAACTACTGGAATTACAGGTGTGAGCCATTGTGCCCAGCTATACCCCATGTGATTCTAACATGGTGACATTTTCAAGTTGAGGGTTGCCAGATATGTTCGTTAAAGTTGAATTCAGAAGGGAGGTCACCTGTCCTGATCTGCTTGGGTTAGGTCAGGCAGGTAAGCTAGTGGGGCCATATATTTTTCGCTGTAGAAGAAATTGCCAGTGTTTCTGGCAAGAGAGGGCACTTGTGGAAAGAAAAGAAGTAACTCACAGTTTGCATTCCTTGCAGGACCTCACTATTTTTTAATCTGTCTCCTGTGACAAAAAAAACAGCAAAAAAAAAAAAAAAGGGTCGCCCTTTCTGGACCCTCCTGCTTGTGGGTGTGGTGGTAGCAAGGAAATGATTATGCTTATGTGAAAGGAATATGCTGGCTGCACATCATAGCTTATGCCAGG
>NW_006992916.1:0-361 GCF_000164805.1 Carlito syrichta
GCTAACTAGTCGGCTGAAATCTCAGCTAGCTGATAAGCTAACTAGTGGACTCACTTTAAACCAGGTCAGCTAACTAGTCTGCTTGCTCACCTGGAACCAGTAAGCAAACTAGTTAGCTTGCTTGCCAGACAACAGATCAACTAAATAGCTAGCTCGCAGGTCAACAGATCAGCTAACCAGTCGATTTGTTTGCCAGTTGACTGGTTAAGTCAGTTCACCGGTTGGCTCGCTCAACTGCTGACTAGTTTAGTCTGTCCAGTTGGCCCATTCGCCAGTCGACTAAAGTAAGCTGAAGACTCATCTCACTCGACAGCCAAATATTATAGTTGACTGACCAGTCGACTCACTCACTGGCCAACTA
>NW_006992917.1:0-371 GCF_000164805.1 Carlito syrichta
CAAGTCGACTCACTCTCTGTCCAACTAGTTAAGATAGCTGACCAGTCTGCTCACTTGCTGGATGATTATTTAAGTCAGAACATCTCCCGGCTCACTCGCTGGCCAAGTAGTTGTCAGCTAACTTGTCGGCTAGCTAGTGGGCAAACTAATTAAGTAAGCTAACCAATCACCCGACTAGTTGGCCAACTTGTCAGCAGGCAAGTTAGGTAAGCTAAGTAGTCATCCTAATAGTTAGGTCAGCTAACTAGTTGACCAACTGGTTGGCTGACTAATTAGTACAGCAAAGTTGCCAGCCAATTAGTTAAACGAGCTAACTAGTTGGAAAACTAGTCAAACAACTAGTTAACCCAGTTAACTAATATGCCACTAGT
>NW_006992918.1:0-357 GCF_000164805.1 Carlito syrichta
GAAAGCTCTCGACCAAAGTCTCTGTGCCCCAGGTGTCAGAAAGGATTTCATTGGGCTAGGGGTTGCAAATCCAAATTTCATAAAAATGGCACTCTGGTAACTAAACAACAATCTATGATGCTGATTCTGGAAAACAGGCAGAGGGACCAGCCCCGGCCCCAAGTAACAATAGGCGCAGCTTCCAGCACAAACCCATTTGTTCCCTTTGTCCCATCTCAGAACTCATCAGAACCACCCCAGGGAGCACAGGACTGGACTTCCGTTCCTCTACCACAACAATATTAATGCCAGATGCTCCATTTACCACAATTCCAATGGGAGTGAAGGGCCCTCTCCCGGATAGAATAGTGGGTATAA
>NW_006992919.1:0-1358 GCF_000164805.1 Carlito syrichta
TAGCCAGCTGGCTAGCCAGCTGACTTACCTAACTCTCTAACTAGCTAGCTAGCTGGCTTGCCAGCTGACTTAACCAGCTGATTAATTAGCTAGCCAGTTGGCTAGCCAACTAACTTAACTAGCTCTAAACCTAGCTGGCCAGCTGTCTAGCCAGCTGACTTAAGTAGCTGATTTAAATTACTGACCTGCTTGCTAGTAAGTTCAATTAACAAGCTTGCTATATAGCTTGACAGTTGGCTAGCTAGCTGACTTAACTAGGTGACTTAACTTGCTAGTCAGCTGTCTAGCCAGCTGACTTAAGTATCAAGCTACCTAGTTAGCCAACTGGCTAGCCAGCTGACTTAACTAAGTGACTTAACAAGCTAGCCAGCGTGTTAGACAGCTGATTTGACTATATAGCTACCTAGCTAGCCAGCTGTCTAGCCAGCAGACTTAACTAGGTGACTTAACTAGCTAGCCAGCTGGCTAGAAGATTTATCTAACTGCCTAGCTACCTAGCTAGCCAGGTGGATTGCCAGCTGACTTAACTAGCTAGCTACCTACATAGCCTTCTGACTTGTCAGCTGAGTTAGCTACCTAGCTTTCTAGCTGGTCAGCTGGCTAGTGAGCTGAATTATCTATGTTACTTAGCTAACTAGTTGCCTTGCTAGCCAGTTGACTTAAGTAGCTAGATACCAAGCTAGGCATCTGGCTTGAAAAGTGACTTAACTCATTGACTTAATTAGCTAGCAAGCTGATTTAACTACTGACTTAACCAGCTATCTAACTAGCTAGCCAGCTGGTTTAACTATCTGGCTTAACTAGCTAGCTAGCTGACATAACAAGCTGACTTATATAGCTAGCTTCCTACTTAGCCAGCTGACTTAACTAGCTTAAATAACAACCTAGCCAGATGGTTGACCTGTTATCTTGAAAGTGAGGCGACAAGTTAGTTGACCTGTTGGCTGGTGAGCGAGTTGACTAGTTTTCTGACTGGTTGGCAGGGGAGTGAGTCGCCTAATTAGCTGATCTAATTGAAAGAGGGTTAGCCAACTAGTTAGCTGAGCAAGTAGCTGAGTTGCGTACCAACTAGTTAGCTAAGTAACTAGGTTATTTGCTGGTTATCTAGCTGACATAACTAGCTAGCAACAAGATATCTATCTGTCTAGCTAGCTGACTTATCTAATTAGCAAACTGGCTAGTTAGCTGGCTAGCTGACTTAACAAGTTAGTTGACTAGCATGACTAGCTAGCTGACTTAACAAGTTAGTTGACTAGCAAGCTGATTAGCCAGCTGACTTAAGTATCTAGCTCAATAGTTAGCTGACCTGCTAGGTGAATTAGCTAGCTAACTGGCAATCCAGATGATTTAACTAGTTG
>NW_006992919.1:2291-3240 GCF_000164805.1 Carlito syrichta
AGCTAGCTGGCTAACCAGCTGAATTAACATGCTGACTTAACTAGCTTGCCAGCTGGCTTAACTGACTGACTTATCTTGCTAGCCAGCTGACTTAACAAGCTGATTTAACTAGTTAGTTACCTAGCTAGCCAGCTGAATTTGCTACCTGAAATAACTAACTAGCTATCTAGCTTGATATCTAGCTAACTAACCAACTTAACTAACTGACATAACTACCTAGCAAGCTGACATACCTAGCTTATTTAACTAGCTATCTACATAGCTAGCCAGCTGGCTATCCAGCTGAATTAACTAGATGACTTTTGTAGCTAACCACCTTCTAGCCAGCTAGCATAACTACCTAGCTACCTAGCTAACAAACTGGCTAGCCATCTGACTTAAGTAGCTCTCTACCTCTCTAGCCACCTGGATAACAAGGTGACTTACCTAGCTGACTTAATTAGCCAGCCAGCTGGCTAGCCAACTAATGTAACTATCTCACTACCTAGCTAGTGAGGTGGCTAGCCAACTGACCTAACTAGCTGTCTTAACTAGCTGGCCTTCTTTCTAGCCAGCTGAATTAACTAGCTTGATACATAGCTAGAAAGCTGGTTATCCAGCTGTATTTAAAAGGATAATTATCTACCCAGTCAGCTGTCTAGTCATCTGACTTAACTAGCAAGTTATCTAGCTAGACAGCTGGCAGGTCAGCTGACTTAACTGGGTGACTTTTCTTACTGACTTAACTATGTGACTTTACATAACTAGCTAGCTACATAGCTACCCAGCTGTCTAGCCAGATGACTTAACTGCCTGGCTACATAGCTAAACTGGAGGCTAGCCAGCTGACTTAACTAGCTGATATAATGAAGTAGCCAGCTGTCTAGCCAGCAGACTTAACTAGCTTGCGACCTAGCTAGACAGCTGGATAGCCAGCTGACTTAAATAGCTGACATAACTAGATGCCAGA
>NW_006992920.1:0-587 GCF_000164805.1 Carlito syrichta
CTTATCAGTGGGTTGCATTAGCTCTACATTCAACAGTCCTACCTTGTCCCCAGTTGATAGGGAGGCCCTTGTGTCTTCAAGAGGCCTCCCAGCTAAGATTTAGACTGAGTCCAGCTCAACCCCCAAACCCTGCTCTCTCCTGACTGGCCCCAGCCTCGACCCCTCCTGGAAGCCCATCTCCTGCCTGCACACACCTGTTCCCCCACTCTTACATGGTGCTATCCCTTCCTGCCAGTGCTGTCCTTGGCAGTGTGCTGGGAGGAGAGCACTCAACTCCAGCCATGGCTGGACCCCAACAAGTCAGCTTGCACGCCCAGGGGAGCTTGACAACCTAGAGAGGTCTGGGCACCGCCTGCACCCTGGTGTACTCTAAAGTGCATCTCTTCCATTCCTTCTCTATTCCATCCTCTTACTCAGTGTTCTTCTTGGTCTAGTGAGGATTTGTTTTTAAAATAATAGAGATGCGTCTCACTATGTTGCCTAGTCAGGTCTTGATCTCCTGGACTTAGGCAATCCTCCTTCCTTAGCCTCCCGAGTAGCTGGGACTACATGCATGTGCCACCATGACCAGCTAATTAGAAATTTTT
>NW_006992921.1:0-608 GCF_000164805.1 Carlito syrichta
AAGTGAACCATCACCGAAACAAAGAACTCAATACCCCATGTTCTGACTCACAAGTGGGCCCTGATCACAAGTCACATGAGCACAAGGGTGGGGTCAGCAGTTTCTGGGCACTGCCAGGGGAGGAAGGGAGGGAGTAAGGTGGGGGACATGTGACAACACAAAGAGCACCTGGGCCACTGCCAGGGGCAGTGAGGGCCACCTAGAAGCACAAATTTCACCTGCATACAGTCTGAATTATGTAGCAAATCTTCACTTATACCCCACAATTCTATACTAAATACATAATTTTAAAAAATGAGTTGGCATGAAGGAATAAACATGGTTAGCAGCTATGTCCCCATGCTTGAGAAGTTCACAGTTCACGTAAGAAGACCTCGACCAGGAGGGCACTGCATGTTTTGCAGAATAACTCCCTTGGGCCTCAAGAAGCCCCATCAACCAGATCTCGGCTTCTAGCTGCTAATAGTGATAGGTCCTCAATAAGACAGAGGCCAAAGAAGGATCAAAGTGAAGGAATAAAGAGGAGGTGGGAGTATTTCCATGTTCTCATGTTCTCAAAGGTTCCCTCAGCTCCCACTGACTTTCTTAGTTTGCCTTTGGAAAACAAC
>NW_006992921.1:658-8393 GCF_000164805.1 Carlito syrichta
CTCAGCCTTCCGAGTAGCCGGAATTACAGGCATGCGCTACCACACCCGGCTGATTTTTTGATTTATTGTAGAGATGAGGTCTCGCCTGCCCAGGCGGATCTCGAACCCGCGGGCTCAGGCAATCCACTCACTTCAGCCTCCCAAAGGCGTAGGATTACAGGCTGAGCCACTGAGCCCGGCTGGAAATACATATGTTTTAAGTAACTCAAGTCCAGGTCAGGATGTTGGGGGCTTATGTGTAAGTGGGTGATGCAGTCATTGGTGAGGGAGGATATGAAAGCTTCCTTATGGGCTACTGCATGCCAAAATACCACCCAAGGCCTCCTAGACTCCCCCAGTGGTCATCCACTCACTTATCTATTCCCTCAAGTCTGGTAGGGAGAGAAACCACGGAACCACCAGTTACAGCACCCAGTGATGTGTGCAGTCACTTAGGAGTTAACAGGAGATGCAAAATGAATTTGGATTTTCTGTGCCTAACTTACTTTGATTGGAAGTGGATTCTTGAGGTAAATCACTGCAGAAGTTTCTGAGAGGGTCTTCAGGTCCAGCAGGACAATGGGGCTGGCTTGATTGATAAGTCTGTCTGGACATGAGAGGATTAGGAACAAAAAAACCTGGAACATTTAAAAAGAAAGATTAAAAAAAAACTCCTCTAAGTGACCGAGCAGAGACTATTAAAATCTAAAAGCCACTTCTATATAAAATTAACTGACATTATGCTGGCAATAGCTCTTTAAAAATGAGATCTATTACAAATAATGGTCTTAACAGGCAAAAATGACCTGTCTAATCTGCCTTATTACCTATATTCCAACAGACCATGTGTTCCCTTAACAGAGACAAAAAGTGTCCCAGGGGCCACCTTCATGAAGAGACAGGCTGCTTCCATGTTCCAACTGCCCCAATTTAATTTGGAGAGTCATTTCATAACTGAGGACTCCTAGCATCCCTTTGAGGTAAAAAATTAACTCACAAGGGCAGGAAAATAAGATTGCACAAGTTTTCAGGGAAGTAATTTGGTAATTTGTACCAAGAGTCTCTGTAATAACTCACTGATATTGCTTCTGCAGAATCCCACAGAAATGTGGATAAAGACAAAAACATAAAGACTTCCATCAAGGACTCTCATTACAGCAAGAAATTGAAAACAGCCCAGTGTGGACATGGTGAAGTAATGTATTTTTACATTGATGGACTATTATAAAATAGTGAAAAATTCTGTCTACAAAATCTGTTTTAATGGTATTGAGAAGTATTTTTGATATACTCTTGAACCAAAATCAGAATGCAAAAATTTTACATTAAAATTAAAGTATGAGCAATTAAGAAAAGCAAGAAAACAAGTTTTAAAATACTGGAAAGAAAAATGCAGTAATGCTCACAGTGAATGGGAGAACCATGGGTAAGTTGTCTACCTTGTCACACTTTTGATTTTCCAAGTGTACTACAATGAGCAGTGTATAAAAACTTATTTTTTGAAATGAAGAAGCAAGAAGGGTGTCTCTGCCCTGCAGAGGGGTGACACAAACTCTGATAGGACACTAAGGCAGTCCCCAATCCCTTACCTGAATGACAGCTCAGTCCCCTTGGAAGCCAGAAAGCCAGAGGAACAGGAAAGGGGGCCTCAGGCCTGAGGGGCAGTCCCTGTGTGCCAGCTCTCACCAGCCCTGCAGCCAG
Source organism: Carlito syrichta (assembly GCF_000164805.1). Lineage (NCBI taxonomy): Eukaryota > Metazoa > Chordata > Mammalia > Primates > Tarsiidae > Carlito > Carlito syrichta. The sequence goes on from NW_006992921.1 coordinate 2,339, forward strand.
GATAAAAAATAATGAGCCAGGCCTTGAGGGAGGCAACCATCTAGGGACATGCAGCCAGAAGCAGCAGAGAGAGCCTGGACAGCCATCACAACTCCTGCTGTGTCTCTCCTGGGCTCTGCGGCACCCTGGCTGATAGAGGCAGTCTAGTGTGGGGCAGGGGGTGGTAGAACAAGTGCGACTCCTGCTCTGCTGCCCTCCAGTCCGGGCATCTTGGACCAGCTTCCCAAGCCTCTCTGTACTGTCATCTCCAAAATGAATCAATGGGTGCTCCTAACTGACAGCCTGCAGAGACCTTGGCCACAGTAAGTGCTCAGTCAACATCAGCTATACGTCTAGTCAGCAAGGTCCCTAGCCAAGGGGTGGAGGTGACACTGCTGATCATCACTGACATCACGCTTTCTCCAAGGCCAGTCTGCTGGGACATCTGTCCCTCCTTGCTAGAGGCCCCACATATCAGTCTGTAGGCTGTGCTGTGCTGGTGACCGCAGAGTCACCTTGGAACCTTCTGAAAGCTATAACTGTCCCAGACCCTTGCCCAGATGCCCCAGTTCAGGGTATTGGAGAGGACTTGGGATCTTCGTTGTAGTAACATTCCTGTAAGATTCTGATTGACATCCTGCCTTAACTACCTCAATACATTCGAGCTGCAGTAACAAAATGCCACAGGTTGGGTGGCTTATAAACAATAGAAACTTATTTCTCAGAAAGCTTTCTGAAGACCAGAATTTCAAGATCAAAGTGCTAGCAGATTTTGTGTGTGGTATGGACCTGCCACTGACTCGTAGATGGCATTGCCCAGCTGTCAAGGCAGAAGAAGCAAGGAGTATCCCTGAGGTCTTTTTCATGAGGGCACTAATCCAATTTATGGAGGCTCCATCTTCCTACCCTCACCACCTCCCAGAGGCTCTACCTCCTAACTCCATCACACTGTGGGGATTAGGGCATCAGTCGGCATATAAATTTTTCAGGGACAAAAACATCCAGAGCAGAGCAGGGGCTGCTGGCCGCCAAGGTGTTCACCCTTCCTGGAACAGAAGGCCACCCTGAGGTGAACATTAAGAACTGGGTTCCAGAGAGCAGCTGCTGTTTCTGTCAGACACATCCCCTCTCCTTCTCCACCCTGAACTGCCTATGGTTCCAAGTCAAAGGTACACCCCTCTCTTTCCCGTGCAGAGAGGCAAACCATCTGCCAGGGTTCACTGCATTCTGTTTTTAAACACAAAGAAGAAACACACCCTTGACACTCGCCTGCAACAAGAAGGATCCAACACTTTCTGTGTCTGCTGCTGGAGCGTGGCCCTCCAAGGACACCATTCACCATGTAAGTGGCATGTAGAAGGGGCTCCATGTACTCCAGCCCCAGCATCCCCCACCCTCATTCTGCATGTCCTCCTTCCTCCATCCGTGTCCCAGGATGGCTTCACATTGATCACAGAGCAAATCCTGCCCATGGCAGCAGCTTCCATGGTCTCGTGCCACTCCAAATGTCCCCAGGCTCTGCAGGCAGTCTGTCCAGAGAGAACCCACCTGCCAGTCAGCCCTAATTTAGCGCCACACATATTAACAATAGATTTCTTTAATCGACCATCCCCCACAAAGAGCAAAAGGAGATTCTGCAATAAACAACCTGGAACAAACAGTTTCAGGCCTTCTAGGTAGACAACATTCTTGGGCGGATCACAAGGGGTGCAAACACCGTAGGGCAGCACAGCAGAGTGGAGAGATGCAGGGTCTCCAACCCAGCAGCAGAAACCAAACACACCGGGCACATCTCATTTTTTCTCCTGCCTGCTCCGTTGTCTCCCTCTCTCCTTTTTGTTTCTTCCTGTCTCTGCTCCTTTCTCCCTAGCCGCCTGCAGCGGGCCCTCATGCCCCTTTCTTTTTACACACTCCACCATGAGCAGCCCCCAAGCAGTTTTATTTTTCAGTTTCTTGAGACCACGGAAAATTCCACAAACAAAAAATAAAATAAAGGAAGATGCTCTTAGCCCTTGGCGGAGAACATTTTAACTAGGTATGGGGAGCCTTCAAAATCTTCATCTAAACTTGTATATGATTGGAAGGGAATAGGAAGCACGTGTTCATGACCTGCTCCCGTGGTGTCTTCTTTCTCTGTCTCCTTTCCTTCTGCCCTTCTCCTTTCGTTGCCTTTATCCTTTCATGAGCACCTCACATGATGTGGCCAAACATGATCTGGCTTTCCAGGCCTGGGAAGAGCTCCTGAAAACTCCAGCATGAACCACATGCTCTGTCTCCATTTACCAGGTCCCTGTTCTGAGAAGACAAACAGTATTGTGATTTTTTTCTTCACCTTCATGATTTTCCCATAGCTTAGAGAGGAACACACACTTGCTAGGACAGGAGTTGGGACTCCCTGGGATCCTTGGCCCCATAGCACCTACTCACACCAAAGCCACAACCGCCGCCTGTGTGTAATGCATAAAGATGTGGCAGTAATGTATTCAGACTGGGAAGCCAGGGCATTTTTCACTTCCTTCCTTATATACTACCATATTTGGTTGGTTGGTTAGTTTTGGTTTTTCTTACAAGTGTAGATTTGTTGGGTTTAAAATAAAAATCAACCAACCATGTTACATTCGCATAAAATACTCAAACCAAACCATGTTTATATAAAATATTCAAACCAAACTTAACTGCTGTGGCTCAAAATGAACATTATACTGCTGAGGTCATGAAGCAGGGCTCTGGTACACATACCCTGTGAGACAGCAATGAGTGCTCTTGGGTCCCTTGATATGTACTTAAAAAACTGTGCCATATATGGGTTATGCTATATGAGAGATTGGAATGGAATCAACTTGATCAAGTTCTCAGAAAACATGGTATATTTATGGACATAAAATCCTTCCTAAGTATGTATATGTGGCACAGATAAAAATCATATTATATCTGCAAATAATAATGTGTGTTTTTCGGGAAAATTCTCAAGGGTCCCTTGAATATTAAGAGTTAAACTTGTGCACATTAAAATTTTAGAGGGTTTATTAGTACATTCAAGGATTTGTGACTCGGGAAGACTGCAAGTGCATTAGTACTCTGCTGGGAGAGGTGAGAGTGAAAGGTTCTATAGTATGTTCACAAAAGCATGTTAAAGAATATTTGATTTGTTAGAGTAAAAAGTTAGACTTGTTGCTGGTTTCAGATTGGTAAATTTTCTAGCTTTGTTTTGTTGTTTATATTGGTGCTTGTTTACTTACACAAGTACTCTGGGTCTTCCCTGCCTGATACCCAAGTAAACATATATATAAACAATGTAATATCTATCTATCTATCTAATTCCCTCAATTGGCAAGGTTCTCATTTATGAAAGATTGACCAAAATTTTGCCTAAGTGCCACTTTCTACCACCATCACATTTGGTTTGTCTTTTTCAGCCTGGAACTCTGAAGTCATGACATCAGGCTCATTGAACAAATATTCCTTTCGTTGCTTATCTTGTTTTTTGTTGCTCTAATCACAGTGAAACCATCTAGCATACAACTCTTTATATTAATGGCAGATGCTTGTCTGCAGTTTATAAAATTGTACTATTTTGTCTTCTGGTTTTGGGATCAAGGTAATAAGAGCTTCATAAAAATGGTTGGTAGGTTTTCCTTTCCTTTTTATATGCTGTAAAACATATAGAATTGGTGTTAATTTTTTCTTTAATTATCTGGTAGATTTCTGCAGTGGAAACTTCTGGACCTAGAGATATCTTTTCTTGGAATTCTAAGATTAGGAATCCAATTTCTTAATAATTGTAGCAATGTTCAGATGACCACCTTGTATGAATTGAGTTCTGATAATTTGTACATATGAGGAATTAATTCAATTCATCTGGGTTGTCAAATATATGTGTGCATATTTTCATAATGTTTTCCTGTGATATCTGAAAAGTCTGTAGTGACTGTACTCTCAGTTTCATTCCTGATGCTCATAAGTCTACATGGAAGGATAACAAATGATTTTTTTTTGAGAAAGCAAGACTTACTGAGAGGACAGAAAAACTTCCAGAACAGGAGGGGTCCAGAGGGGATTGCCAACAAATGACTTCGTTAACGGAAAGTGCAAAGCCTTAGAGAATAATGTAGATAGTCAAAAATACCAATCATCATCCTGTCCCCAGACAACCAGGGACCAGAGAATATTGAGGCTCTTAACTGAGTTATTTAGCCAGATCTGGGAGTCACACAACAGTAGAGAGAGCAGCAAAGACTATGCATATAGAGGACAAGTGGGAAGGCCTGCTTATGACAGATCAAAGACAGCAGGTTTAGATAAACACAAAATGCACCTGAGACCTTGTTGATTAGAGCACTGCTTACTGGGGAGTTGAAAGAAGGGGCTTCACAGTGCAGTGGAGGAGAGGTGCCATTCTTGGAAAGACAGAATTGCTGGGAAGAAGGGAAGAACATAACAAAGGAAGTATCCTCTGGAGACTTGTAGTGAAGACAAAGAACATGTTAACTGACAGAAATTAAAAGTTTTAGCAGAAAAAAATAGAATCCTCAAATGAGAAGACACACTATTCCCATCTACTAAAGCAATACAATACTGTCTAAAAGCTCAAGAAAAATCATCTTGGCAATTACCTTATAATCTAGTGATTCTATCCATGTAACAAGACAGTAAGAAAAGCTAAGCTACACCTGATTCCATCATGAGGAATCTGTTACGGATAAATTCCACTCAGCAAGTGATGACAGAGTAATCTCAATTTTGACAAGCCTGTAATCACTTGCAGATTTAAAACAAAATTAAGATGGGGAGAAAGTAAGAAAAATACTATGTAACTATGCACTGGTATATGTTTGTATTAAAAATATAAAATTTGGCACATAGATGTGATGGATTACTACACAGCAATAAAGAACAAAGCCATGCCCTTTGCAGCAACTGGATGCAACAGGAGAATAAAATTACACATGAACAATCACAGAAGTAAAAAACGGAATACCACATTTTCTCATTAGTAGGTTCTGAACTCTGGGTGGTAAGCACAAAGGTAGGAACAATAGCTGCTGGGCATTATTAGTTGGGGAGGGGAGGTAAAGGGCATAGAACTACTCATTGCATACCGTGACCACTATCAGAGGAAACAAGGCCTAGTAAGTTCTTGCTAGAAGGCCAAAACTTCACCTGCACACAATTTACATATATAGCAAATGCTCACATGTACACATAACTCTCAAATGAAGTAAAAAAAACAAACACTATAAGAAGCAGCAGTTAAAGAGGATACAAAGGAAAAAAATAATGTTCTTATTTGTCAGAGTGGTGAAATTTGAAGTTGAAAGATATAATTTAGGTGGGATGTGGCGGCTCATGCCTGTAATCCCAGCATTTGGGAAGTCAAGGTGGGAGGCCAGCATAGGCAACATAGTGAGCCCTCGTCTCTACAAATGAAGTCAAAAAATCAGGCTGTGTGGTAGAGCACGCTTGTAGTCCCAGTTCCTCAGGAGGTTGAAGGGAAAGAATCACCTGATACTACAGTGAGCCATGATTGTGCCACTGCACGTAAACCTGGGCAACAGAGAGACACTGTGACTAAAAAAAATTTATATATATATATATATAAAATATTATATGTTTGCCAAATATCAGAAGTGTGTCATGCCAAAAAGGTTTTTAGTGCAATGCTAAAACATGAGCTATAAAACCCTTCTTAAATACCAAGCAAAAGGTACACACATACACACATACTAACGCATACAAACAGAGGAAACAACATGAAAAAAGTAATAACAGAAATACAATCTACTATATATGGTGACTATGCCTAAAACTATGGAATTGTTTAGAAGATAAATAAGGAAATAAGAATGCTTTTATTAATCTATATATTTATATACCTAAAGATTACAACATGAATTTTAAAAAATGCACTACTCTAAAGTGATAGACAAAATAATATAAGTGTAAAGATTAAAATTAATTTTGGAAAAAGCCTAAAATTCGGGGAGGGAATATTGTTTTTTATAGAAGAACATTGTCACTCACCCCTGACCAGCAGGAAGGAGGCAACAACAACGTGTTCTTCTCAAAGTGGTTTATT
>NW_006992922.1:0-408 GCF_000164805.1 Carlito syrichta
AGTTTTGTGGAATTGGAAACCAAGATTCCTGGTTCGCTTTTCAAAAGACACCCTAAAAATATTTCGACATAGAAGCCCAGATTGGTGAAAAACCTTATCAAGAGACCTTGTAGATGTAGGTGATTGAGAACTCCAAGAACCGGATCCCCTTTCCGTTCTCAGCAAGATGCCCTGACTTTCCCTGTCCCTGTCCTTTTTATACAAAAATGCAGATGCCCATATATTTCCTATGGACGTGGAATCCATGTTTCCTGGTTACAATTTAGTAATTCCTACTAAATATTTGACAACTGCAAAACCCTCGGCCCCTCTCCAAATAAAAGTAGAAAAGGAAATTTAAGGATTACGAAGTGCATCTTAAGAACAGAGTTACATCCAAATACGGCAAGAAGATCCTTTTGTTCTGGG
>NW_006992923.1:0-690 GCF_000164805.1 Carlito syrichta
CAGCCGCCTCTCTCACCAGCCAACTCGTTATGTCAGTTCACCTGTTTGCTCACTTTCCAGTCGACCAGTTAATTCAGCTAAACGGTTGGCCTACTAGCCGGCCCACTAATTAAGTAAGCTAACCAATTGCCCGACTAGTGGGCCAACTTGTCAGCTGGCAAGTTATGTCAGCTAATTAGTCGGCATACTAGTTCGGTCAGCTAAGTAGTCTGCCAAGTAGTCGGCTGACAAGTTAGGTCAGCAAACTAGCCAGCCAACTACTTAACCGAGCTAAATAGGGCACCAAGTCGTCATTCAACTAGTTAACCCAGCTAAATAGTGGGTCGACTAGTCGGCCAGTTTGTTAACCCAGCTAACAAGTCAACTGAGTAGTCAGCCAACGTGTTAAACCAGCTAACTAGACAGCCAACTTGTCAGCCTACAAGTTAAGTCACCTAGCTAACTCAGTTAAACATCTAGTTAAGTCAGCTATTTAACTCATTTACCAACTAGTTAAAACAGTTATATAACTCATTAACCAACTTGTTAAGTCAGCTAGCTATCTGATTAGCCAACTAGTTAAGTCAGCTAGCTAAGTCAACTGGCTAGCTAGCTAGATAACTATGTCAGCTACCTAAGTCAGAGAGCTCACTTGTTAGCTAACTATTTAATTCAGATACTTAATTTTCTACCTAACTAGTTAGCTAATTA
>NW_006992924.1:0-350 GCF_000164805.1 Carlito syrichta
AGTGGATTGCCTGAGCCCAGGGGTTCAAGATCAGCTTGGACAACTTGGCAAGACCTTGTCTCTATAATTAAAAAAAAATTAGGTGGGCATAGTACCATACACCTGTAGTTCCAGTTACTTGGAAGGCTGAGGCAGAAGTGTTGCCTGAGCCCAGCAGGCTGAGGCTGTGATGGTTGTGAGCATGCCACTGCACTCCAACTGGGGTGACAGAGTGAGATTCTGACTCATAGATAGATAGATAGATAGATAGATAGATAGATAGATAGATAGATAGGGTAAGATTCTGACTCATAGATAGATAGATAGATAGATAGATAGATAGATAGATAGATAGATAAAATATACCATTA
>NW_006992925.1:0-460 GCF_000164805.1 Carlito syrichta
CTTTCAGTTTATTTTGTTTTTTACTTTTTTGTTGGTTTGGTTTTGCTCTTCTCTCTCTCTTTTTTTTATAGTTTAAGCTGTGTGTGAATATATGTGTGACTACTCAATCTGAATTCCTATTTTTTTCATTTATTTTGTGTGTGTGTGTGTGTGTGTGTGTGTGTGTAGTTTTCCTGAATTGTTGTGTTGTTGTTGTTTGTTCTGTTTCACTTTATTATTTCAGTTTGTCTTGGTGTGTGTGTGTGTGTGTGTCTGTGTGTGTTCAATTGTTTTTTGCTTTGGTTTCTGCTTTCATTATTCTGTGGTGTTTTTTTTTTTTCATTTTTTGAAAAGTTTTGTTCATGTTATTCCATTCTATTTTTCTCTGCTCTCCTCACTACTGTCTCTCAGACTCAGATGATACACATACATACCTACTGCATTGTCAAATAGAGTGGTGGTGGGGAATGGGTCTCAGGGA
>NW_006992926.1:0-576 GCF_000164805.1 Carlito syrichta
TCAGAGACCTACAAGATTCCCAGCACATAGTAAGCTCTTATTTTTTAAAACTAATTGTAATAATGAGTGGCAATGTGTATTGAGCACTTAATATTTATCAGGAACTGTATTATATCTTCAAGTCTTATAGGTTTATAACTATCATTGTCATATATATGTATATATATATATATATATATACACACACATACATACATACAAACGAGACATAAATAATCAAATATTGTACTTGCTCAATGTTATATAGACAATAAATTGAGATGCTGGTTTTCACATCTGGGTTATCTGACTCTAGCATCTAAATTTCAACCACATTAATACTATCATATGTTATAAAGTATGAGACCTGAGATTTGAAGACAAGTAGTCTCATTCTAGGACCCATATTCTTAATTAACAGCACATATTTTATTTACTGCTAGACCCTTAGAAATAAATTGAGGCCCATTGGTCAGTTGAATGTTCTATTAAGTTGTCAACAAATACTAGAAAGAAAGAGCAGAATTCTATGGAAGTATTTAATACATGCAACAAGTTTGAGATACAGGGACCTAAGTAACTTTCCATGTTTATCAA
>NW_006992927.1:0-341 GCF_000164805.1 Carlito syrichta
AATTACAATTGAAATATGTATACTGAAGAAAGGTAATAATTAAAAATAAACAAATATATGAGAGATAAAACTAGTTGTGTCCCTCCAACTAGTAGCTTTGTATCTATACCATGTATATAAACACACACATATCTACACACACACACACACACACACACACACACACGCACACACACACAGAGAGAGAGAGAGAGAGAGAGAGAGAGAGAGAGAAGAGCAGTTGATAGAGAGAAAAAAAGGATATATATGCAAAAAATATAGACTCTCTTAAAAGAGTCAATAAGCAAAATGCTGCCATTAGATGAAGAAAATCCAACCTTTGTGCCAATTCACACTGAGAA
>NW_006992928.1:0-341 GCF_000164805.1 Carlito syrichta
TAACTGTCCTGTTGGCCTGCAAACAAGCCTACAAGTGAGTTCGTCTGCTGGCTGGCGAGTAAGCCAACTAGTTAGCTGACCTGATGGAAAGCGAGTGAGCCCACTAATTAGGAGACCAGGTAGCTGAGATGGTAGCCAACTAGTTAGCTAAGTAACTAGCTGATTTGCTAGCTGACTTAACTAGTTAGCTGACTATCAGGCTGACATAACTAGCCCAAACAGGCTATCTATCTTTCTAGATAGCTGACTTAACTAACTAGCTAACTGGCTAATTAGCTGGATAGCTGACTTAACTATCTTGCTGACTAGCTAGCTGATTCTCTAGCTGACATAACTAGAGA
>NW_006992929.1:0-489 GCF_000164805.1 Carlito syrichta
AATCATCAGGTAAGTTCTCATAAGGGAGATACCAGAAGCACTGATACAGCCAAGACACACGGTTACCCCAGCAATATTAGTTAAATTGGTGGGAGAAGTTTTTATCCTTTTTTGCCCTCCGGTTAAAGATGACACAAAATATTAGCTTCCAGACAGACCTGTTTGGCTTATGGCAATGCAATCAAATCACAAAAATACTTACAGTGTTTAATTTTCTCAGGCTTGGGTCACTAATTTGACCTTCATCCTTATATCTAGGCCATGGAAACACCCCATCTCACACACACACACACACACACACACATACACACACACACATATATTGTTTTTTCTCATGTAGATCCAAATCAAACACAGTACGGTACAAGGTTAGACGTGGGTAGGGAGTGCATGCATCTTGTGTTTGCCTGTTCTCACCATAGATTCATACAAAAGACCTTCAATAAAGTCAGTATTTTGTCAAGTAATGGGCTCTATTTTTTATTAAAA
>NW_006992930.1:0-370 GCF_000164805.1 Carlito syrichta
ATTTAGTGTTCAGGATGGCGCATGCCACGCCTTGTGAGGCTGTTAAGATGTCTAAGGTCATCAGATTCTGTAAGACTACCTTATACATTTGGGAGACTTCTTCATTCAACAGGTGCAGGGCCTGTTCATTACTGTTCAAGTCTCCGGCCACATGTAATGCCAAAGTCAATGCCTCTTTCTGGGTGATTATTGTTCCACCTTGGAGGAACTATAGACCCAAGGGATAATACCAGTAAGCGTTATGCTTTACTCTATGCCTGGTTTGGAATGTTTCCCAACTGGTCGGTCTAGTGTTCCATGCATGACTCCACCTCCCGGGAAGATATGGCCATCCCCAAGTACAATGATCCACCCATGGATAAGGCAGGTA
>NW_006992931.1:0-335 GCF_000164805.1 Carlito syrichta
TCTAGACTTATTATGAATATTGGGCTTTGCACAAAAAATTAGGTAAAGGATTTATTAACATAATAATGAAAATATCTGAAATTTCCATTGTCAAAATTTACGTAGATTGGTGTTTGTTTAATAGAATGTAAATACATCTTTGATCAAAAACAAGTTGTTTACCTTAGTGTTCTTTATGAGGAATAGTTTATAATGTATCACCATGGAAGGAGGAAATTCTTTCTAATCTTTTATATTTTTAATTCTACTAAACGGGTAGAAGGATAGCACCTCCTCTGTTCTCTGAAGGTTTACTACTGACATAAACTGACAATAGAATATAGCTTTACAGGAGA
>NW_006992932.1:0-329 GCF_000164805.1 Carlito syrichta
AGTTAGGGAGTACGAGGCAGATAGGAAGGCCCATGTTGGGCGGTTTGAGAGCAACCTGGTCTACCTAGTAAGGAAAGAAAAGAGAGAAGAGAGAGAGAGAGGAAAAGAAAGAAAGAAAGAAAGATCCTTTCTCCTGCAAACATTCTGCCCTCAGTCCACCCCCACATGTGAGGGTTCCCAAAGCTTATCACCTTCCTGCCCCAACCCCCCCAATGGCTGCCCCCACCTCGGTGCAGGAGATTCTGAGGCTCTCTGACCAGGTTCCTGCCAGCTCTCCTCTCCAAGGAGAGAAATGTGTACCAGGAAAACCAACCCTCTGAATCAGCAAC
>NW_006992933.1:0-321 GCF_000164805.1 Carlito syrichta
CTAGCTACCTACCTAGCCAGCAGGCTAACCAGCTGACTTAACTAGATGACTTGAACTGCTTGCCTGCTTGCTAGCACCCTGAATTATCTAGCTAGCTATCTAACTATGCAGCTAGCTGGACAACTGACTAAGCTAACTGACTTAACCAGCTAGACAGTTGGCTAGCCAGGTGACTTAACTCACTGACATCACTAGCTAGCCAATAGCTATTAACTGACATAACTAGCTATCTACCAACCTTGTCAGTTGGCTTGCCAGCTATCTTAAGTAGCTGAATTAACCAGTTAGCCAACTGGCTAGCTAAATGACCTAACTAACTCA
>NW_006992934.1:0-321 GCF_000164805.1 Carlito syrichta
CCAAAGCAGCAAGGTTGCCAAGGGATCACACACTGGATGTGTGCCAGGGGCAAGTGTCACTGGATGTCTCTAGTGGATGCAGCAAAAGCAGAACCAGCCTGGTGTGTGGCTCATGCCTTTAATCACAGCACTTTGGGAGGCTGAGATGGGAGAATTGCTTGAGCCCATGAGCTTGAGACCAACCTAAGCAACATAGTAAGACCTTGTCTCTACAAAAAAAGTAAAAAAAATTAGCTACTCGGGGGGGGGAAGGTAGGCGGGGAGAGAAGAAGAAGAAGAAGAAGAAAAAAGAAAGAAAGAAAGAAAGAAAGAAAGAAAGAA
>NW_006992935.1:0-316 GCF_000164805.1 Carlito syrichta
GCAGTGTTAGTGTAAATCGTTATTATTTCATTATCCCAAGTAACAGGTTGAAAAACTGGAAGGTTAGGCATATAAGCCCAATAGGTTCTGTTTGCACTATCATCAGCATCAATATGACTTATGTGAAAGGTGAGAATGGCCATCATAGCAACAAAAACAGTAGATGGTGTTGAAGAGATGTTCTGTGAATGAACTAATTTTTGCACTTCAATAGTTAAAGCCCGAGCTGTCCCTATGTGGGAAGGCGCCGGCAGCAAGTGGAAGAAGCCAATCGCTCTGGGCTATAAAGAAATGGAGAGGGGGGAGAACGCGAAAC
>NW_006992936.1:0-348 GCF_000164805.1 Carlito syrichta
CCACAACATTGGAAAACTAGTCACTGGGTTACCAAAACAGAGAAAGTCAGTCACTGGGGTACCCATCATAAATGAGGGCTGGTCACTGGGAAGCAGATTATAAAGGAGGACCAGTTACTGCACTACCCATCACAGAGGAGAGCCCGTCACAGAGGAGGGATAACCATTAGAGAAAACATTATGGATGAGTTAAAGTCACTGGGTCACTAATCACAGAGGAGGTGCAGTCATTGGGGCACCCATAATAGAGGAGGGCCAGCCAGTGAGGCACTCACTATGGAGGAAGACCAATCACCACAGCAACCATCACAAAGGAGAGTCAGTCACTGGAACACACAACACAGAAAA
>NW_006992937.1:0-315 GCF_000164805.1 Carlito syrichta
AGGAAGAGTAGTGGTGGTATGAGGAGAGGAGGTGGGAGGGGTGTTGCGGTTTGGCACGCGTGGGCTTTTCGGAGGACAAAGAAGAAGGCTTATATAAGATGGCTGCTATTTTTTAAATGGCTCCCAACAATCATGTTTTTTTTTCACATGATGCTGAAAAGTGACAGATGTATCCACCCATTAAAACAGATTACAGTATATTCTAATGAGTCTAACACCACATTCTTTTTTCACCAATATATATATTTTTATCTGTTTCTGTATTTGGATGTTGGATATCTCCTGGCAAAATACAAAATAGTATGTGATGTGACC
>NW_006992938.1:0-311 GCF_000164805.1 Carlito syrichta
GTTAATTCTGCTGCCTAGCCAGTTGGCTACTTCCTTAAGTCAGCTAGTTAAGTTAGCTGGTTGGGCTGCTGGGTAGCTAGGAAGGTAGGAAATTAAGTCAGCTGACTAGCCAGCTGGCCACCTATTAAAGTCAGCTGGTTTAGTCAGCTGGCTAACCAACTGGTGAGCTAGTTAAGTCAGCTGGTGAAGTCAATTGTCTAGACATCTGGCTAGCTAGTTAAAAAGCTTGCTACATCAGATGGGTAGCCAGTTGGCTCACTAGTTATTTTAGCCAGTTACATCAGCTGGCTTGCTAGGTAGTTAGGCAATTA
>NW_006992939.1:0-684 GCF_000164805.1 Carlito syrichta
TCTCCCCAATCATGTTTTTCTTAATATTTATTTTCTCGGCCAGGCACTGTAGACAAGCCTGTGATTCCAGCACACTGGGTGGCTGAGGCAAGAGGATGGCCTTTGCCCGTGGGTTCAAGACCAGCCTAGGCAACAAGGCAAGACCTCACTCTATGATAAATGCAAAGTTAGCCAGGCATGGTGGTGTGCACCTGCAGTTCCAGCTACTTGAGAGGCTGAGGTAGGATGATCGCCTGAGTCCAGCAGAAGACTGGGGTGACCATGGGCAGCATGCCCCTGCACTCAGCCTGGGCAACACAGTGAGACACCAATTCAAAAAATAAGTAAAACAATAATAATAATAACAAAGAATCGCTTGAGCCCAAGACTTGGAAACCAGCCTGGGCAATACAGCAAGACCCTGCTACTACAATAAACCAAAAAATTCGCCAGGTGTGTTGGTTATGCCTGTCATCCTGGTGACTGGGGAGGCAGAGGTGGGAAGATCTCTGAGCCCAGCAGGTGCAGGCTGCAGTGGCCGTGAGCAGCATGCCCTGCGCTCCAGTCTGGGCAACAGTGAGACCCCAACTCAAAAAAAAAAATAAGGAATTCTTATCCTGTCTCACTACAACGTATATTAGAGGCTGGATGGGAGACCTGAGACAATCCTTCTGTATTCGATGCGGCCCAAGAAAGACAGAAGGT
>NW_006992940.1:0-308 GCF_000164805.1 Carlito syrichta
AAGGACAGAGCTCATTGTTCCCCCATAACATAGCTCTACAGTTTCAGGACCAGGATCCTTTTTCTAAGCCTCAAATTCAGGGTGGCTAGATTCTTATATACCCTGCAGCATACAATGAGTCAGGTAGTACACCCTCATTTATTAGACAGACTTGGATCTTTTACTTTATTTACTGATGATTGCCTGAAGCATGCCTAGATGTATTACATACTTTGGAGGCTAAATCTAATAAAACACAGTGTCCTCTTTTCTATAACCAGTTGTTTATCCAGCACAGGCCACACACTGTAGTGAATAGTTCTTGACTC
>NW_006992941.1:0-3875 GCF_000164805.1 Carlito syrichta
CACTCGAGTCACGCATGGTGGAGCCCACTGTCCCAGCTACACAGGATGTGGTGACCTTCATCCTGGGGCATGTCTTTGCATCTTTCCCGCAGGCAGCACATAGGAGTCTAGGCCAGGCACCATGCCTCACGGTCGTCAGACCAGTGCCCTGGGAGTCTGATGTGGGAGGCTGCCTGAGTCCTTGGATTGCAGACCAGCTCGGATGACGTGGCCTGAACTCGTCTTGGTGTGAGGTCCCCAAAATCGAGACAGGCATGGTGGACCCAGAGATGCGGCTGCTTGGGAGCCGAGGCTGGAGGACCACTTGAGTCCCTCAGGTAGAGGCCCCAGGAGTCACAATCATGCCACCGCACCACATCACTGCAGACAGAGAGTCCGGGTACAAAACGTTGCCTCCCAAGTGCATTATGATGGGCGTCCACGACTCCCCAGGGAAAATGTCCGTGTGGGAGGTGGACAATAGAGTGATCGGGAGAGGAAGTGGCCCTTTCCCTGCCCGAAGATGACAGACCAAGCAACCAGAACCTGTCCTGGCCACAGCCTTACCAGACCGCCATTATCGCTCTGTGTCTGATGGCCACACTAGCTCGGGGACGTCTATTCCATGAGCTCAAATGTATCTTTGCATGGTGCATGAGTGTGCAGAATGGAGGCAGACCTTCTAGGGCACATGGCCGAAGGTGCAGGATGGTCGTGCCCGCTGGTCACCTTTGAAACCTCCCATGAATGACAGGCAGGAAACTGAGTTTTCCTCTCCCATCCCTGAGGATGACTTCTCGGGCTGGATGTCAAGGGTGGTGGTGATGGCGGTGGTGGTTATTATTATTATTTGGAGTTGGAATCCTGCTCTGTCACCCAGGCTGGGGCACAGGGAAATGCTCATGGCCACCGCAAACTCCACCTGCCGGGCTCAGGTGATCCTCCCACCCTGGTCCTCAGAGTGGCTGGAACCACAGACCCACGCCACCACACCCGGCTAATACTTCTATTTATTTTTGATGCCGAGATGAGGTTTCACCCAGTGTCCCTGACTGGTTTCAAACCCACAGGCCCAGGTCGTCCAATTGACTGGGCCTACAAAAGGCTGGGATGCCAGGCTGAGACCCTGAGCCCAGCCTGTGGTTGTGGTGGTGGTGGTTGGTACTATTATTCTGAGTCAGCATCCCCCTCTGTCACCCTGGCCAGAGCACAGGGCCTGCTCTTGACCACCAAGGCCTCGACTGGCTGAGCTCTGGCAATCCTCCCTCCAAGGCCTCACTAATGGCCAGAACAGACATATGCCACCATACTTGGCTCATTTTGTTGGTTTCTTGTAGAGAAGATATCTCACCAAGGTGCCCAGACTCGTCTTGAACCCCTGAAGCTCAGGCAATCCTCTCACCTCGGCCTCCCATAGTGCCAGGGTCACTGGCGTGATCCCCTGTGACTGGCCTTCACACCCCTCACAGGGCCCCATAATGAGGCCCGCTCCATTCACATGACCCAGGAACCTGAAGAGGGCAGTCTAAGTGCCTGCTAAGCCAACCCCAGAGGAGCACAATGGGCAACTTGACCCCAGATCCCCTGTTAGGATGGGTGCGGAAACAGGGACTTCCTGCATTGCCCAGGCTATCCTTTGTCTCCTGGGCTGTAGTCATACTGCCGCCTCAGCCTCCC
This sequence comes from Carlito syrichta, assembly GCF_000164805.1. Classification (NCBI taxonomy): domain Eukaryota; kingdom Metazoa; phylum Chordata; class Mammalia; order Primates; family Tarsiidae; genus Carlito; species Carlito syrichta. Next base: position 1,657 of record NW_006992941.1, read on the forward strand.
AGATTGCTGGGATTCCAGGCATGGGCCGCTGCACCATGCCTTCTGGCTCATTTACGATGAAGGATCGAGTTCGGATTCGGGGGCTCAACCTATTTATCCCAGTGCTTTGGAAGACCGAGGCCAGTGGCTGGCCCAAGCCTGTGGGCTGAGACCTGCCTGGGTACCTCGGCAAGACCTCATCCCTACCCTCCAAAACAAATGAGCCAGGTGTTGTGACATGCGCCTGTCCTTCCAGCTCCTTGGAAGGACAGGAAAAGACTCGCCAGTGCCCGGTGGACCTAGGCTGCTGTGCCTGGGAGTGAGCCACCGCCCTCCAGCTTGGGCAATGAAGTGAGAATTTGAGTCAATGAAAAAAAGGAAAAAATGGAAAAAAAAGAAAAGCATCCATTTGTGTGTCTAGTGGGGATCATCATGAACAGACAGAGATCACTTGGGAAGGAGGCCCCAGCCTTGGGGCTAGAATTGCTGAAATATGACGGATAAGCAGACAATTGACCCGTGGTTTGAGAGGCCGAGGTGGTGGACTGCTGGAGCCTGGGAGTTCGAGACCAGCTTGTGCCAGGTAACGAGATCTCATCACTCCCCGGAACACAAACACTGGAGTCACACGTGGTGGCACCCACGGTCCTGGCTACATGGGATGTGGTGGCCTCTGTCCCAGAGTGTTCCTTTGTGTTGCCCCCATCAACAGAACGTGTCAGTCCAGGAGGGGAATCATGACACACTGCTGTCAGCCTCACACCCTGGGAGGCTGAGGTGGGAGTCTGCCTGTGCCCGGGGTTCAGAGACAAGCCCGGTGACGTGGCCAGACCTCATCTCAGCATTAGGTTCCCAAAATCTAGTCAGCCATGGTGGCCCCTGGGTCTCAGCTGCTCAGAGGCCAATACGGGAGGGTAACCTGAGCCCCACAGGTTGAGGCCCCTGGAGCCACATACGTGCCTCCATGCCCCAACCAGTCTGGTGGAGACTCTGGTGACAAAAAAATACATCTCCCACATGAATCACGACAAGTGACCATGGCTCCCCAGGGAAAGGTCTGCGTGGACATGTGATGATGGAGTGAGTGGGAGAGGAAGCAGTCCTCCCTCCACCTGAAGGTCACAGACAGGGCAATTGCAACCTGGGCTGGCAGTGGCATTGCGTGTCTGCCTTGATCGCTGTGGGCCTTATGACTGCCCTAGCACAAGACCATTTGTTCTATGATACCACACACATCTTGTTGTGCGACATGAGTGTGGAGGGTTAGGCAGGCCTCCTGGGGCACGTGGCCAAAGGTGCAGGCTCTCTGTGCCCAGTGACCACCTTTGAAACTTACAATGAATGATAGGCTAGAAAGTGCCCTTTCCTCTCCCATCCCTGAGGGTGACACCTCACACTGGGTGGCAGAGGTGGTGGCGGTAGTGGTACTGGTGATTATCATTATTTGGAGTCAGAATCCTGCTCAATCACCCAGGACAGAGAGTAGGGATATGCTCACCACCACCACAAATTCCACCTGCTGTTCTAAGGCAATCCTCCTGCCTCAGTTCACTGAGTGGTTGGAACCACAGGCCTGTACCACCACGTCTGGCTAAACTTTGCACTTAATTTTGATGGCCAAGAAGAGGTCTGGCCCCCCCCTGTGTTCCGGGATGATGTCGAACCTGTAGTCTCAGGCTGTCCACTCACCTGGGCCTACGAAGGGCCAGGATGCCAGTCTGAGCCCCTGAGCCCGGTGTGTGGTTGTGGTGGTGTTGCTGGTTGGTATGATTCTGAGTCAGAGTCCCTCTCTGTTACCCAGGTCAGAGTGCAGGAGCCTGTTTTCGGCCACCACGGCCTCCACCAGCTGTGCTCCAGCAATCTTCCTGCCGCGGCCTCCAGAGTGGCTAGAATGACAGCCGTGCACCACCACACTCGGCTCATTTTTTTGACTTCTTGTAGAGATGAGGTCTTCCAAGGTGCCAGGGCTGGACTCTAACCCGGGGGCTCAGGCCATTCTCTCATCTCAGCATTACAGAGCGCCAGGATGACAGGCATGAGTCCCCGTGCCAGGCCTCCACAACCCTCTTGGGATGCCGCCATAAGGTCCACTCCCTTCTGATGACCCAGGACCCCGGAGATTGCAGCTGGAGTCCCCCACTGAGCCATCCCCAGGGTGAGTGCTTGGCGCAGGGCTGTGTCTCCACCGGGATGCCCACTCCTCTGCCATACTTGCCCTGGGTTGACCTGCTCGCTCCTCG
>NW_006992941.1:4589-5595 GCF_000164805.1 Carlito syrichta
CTTTTGTGCATGAGTTCCCAAGGCTCTCCGGCCAGATTTTGGGTGACTCTCCTCTCCGAGTTTATAAATGTGCCCTAACAGGCTGACTCTCCCACTCAGCAATGAGGACTTCCACCAAGAAATGCCAGAGACACATCCCTCACCAAGGGACATTTTGTCCCCCCAATCCCATTTTACCTGACTCTAAAGTCAGTCGCCCTGTGAACACAGCACGGGCAGTTGAGAATCTGTGTATGATTTTGATGTTTTTGGAGACAGGGTCTGGCTCTGTGGCCCAGGCTGGGGATGCGGGACACAACCACCATTCACCATTATGGGATCTGGCAATCCTCCAGCCTCAGACTCTGGCAAGGCCGGGACGATGGGCACCTTGATCACAGACACCGTGTTTGGATGGGTGCAGAGATGGTATCTCCCTGCATGGTCTGGGCTGGCCTTGAACTCCTGTGCTCCAGTCAAACTCCTGTCTCGGCCTCCCAGAGCACTGAGATTCCAGGCGTGGGCCTCAGCACCAGGCCATCTCATTCTTTTCTGATGAAGGATCAAGGCTGGACTCCGGGGCTCAGCCTTGTTATCCCAGCATTTTGGGAGGCTGAGGGCAGCGAAAGGCCTTAGCCCAAAGTCCAAGACTCACCCAGGCAACTAGGTGAGAACTTGTCTCTACCCTCCATCCCAAATGAGCCTTGTGTGGTGGCACATTCCTGTCTTTCTGACTCTTCAGAAGGCTGGGGAAGAGCTCACTGGAGCCCAGAGGGCCGAGGCTATGGTGGCAGGGAGGGATCCACTGCCCTCCAGCCTGGGCAATGGAGTGAGACTTGGACTCAAATAAAAAAAGGGAAAAAGGAAACAAAAAGAAGAGCATCCATTTGGGTGTGTAGTGGGGATCATCATAGACAGACAGAGATCATTTGGGAAGGAGGCCGCAATCTTGGGCCTAGAATTCCCGAAAGTCGGAGGATTGGCAGAAAATCGAACTGTTGCTTTGGGAGGCCGAGGCGGTGGACTG
>NW_006992942.1:0-409 GCF_000164805.1 Carlito syrichta
AGCCAGGAATGGAAGTCAAGGGGTACGACAGGATTGAGGATTTGAACATAAACCCAGATGACTTCTGCCTGTGGGACAAAGCAGCTCTACTCCAGGGAAGTGACAAAGGACCCTTCTCTGTGGCATGAGGATAGGTGTCCCTGGCACCATGCAGAGGGGTCCCCGGCTTCCTCTCAAAGTCCTTACACCAAAATGCACACCAGATGGGAAAAAATAATGAAAAAAAATCGAAAAGAGAATGTGTGTGTATGTGTGTGTGTGTGTGTGTGTGTGTGTGTGTGTGTGTGTGTGTGTGTTTTCTTGTAACCTCGGGGTTTAAAAGGCTTTTACAAAATCCATGTTTTTTTTTAAAAAAATCGTCATCGCAAAGACTACCGATTTGTCTCCTAAAATACCACATGTTCTCACT
>NW_006992943.1:0-365 GCF_000164805.1 Carlito syrichta
GCACAGGGGCACACTCATGGTCACCACAGACTTCACCTGCCGGACCCAGACGATCCTCCTACCTCGGTCCACATATTGGTTGGAACCACAGGCCTGTGCCACCACTCCTCGTTAACCTTTGGATTTATTTATTATGTATGATATAAGGTCTCGCCCATATCCTGGGCTGGTGTCAAACACACAGTCTCAGGCCATCACTCACCTGGGCCTCTGAAAAGCAGGGATGCCATGTTGAGCCCCTGAGCCTGGCCTGTGGTTGTTGTTGTGGTGGTGGTTGGTATTATTCTGAGTCGGATTCCTGCACCGTCACCCAGGTTGGAGTGCCTGGGCCTGATCTCAGCCACTGTAGCCTCCACCGACTGGGC
>NW_006992944.1:0-435 GCF_000164805.1 Carlito syrichta
ATGCCATTCCATCCCTCTTGAATCCATTGCATTCCATTCCATTCCTCTCAATTCCCTTCATTTAAACTCTATTCCATTCCATTCCAGTTCACTGCATTACCTTCCTTTCCATTCCTCTCCATTCCACTCCATACCTCTCCATTCTACTGCATTCCACGCCATTCCATTCCACTCCAGTCCATTCCATTCCAAACATCTCCATTTCAATCCATTCCACTCCCTTCCATTCCATTCCATTCTACTCCATTCCTTTCCTCACCATTCAATTCCTCTCCTTTACATTCCTCTCTATAACATTCCATTCCATTTCTATTACATTTCTCTCTTTACCAATCCTCTCCATTCCATTCAATTCTTTTCCCATCCTTCCCATTTGATTCAATTCCATTCCATTCCACTCCAGTCCTCTCCATTCCATTCGATTCCACTCCATTC
>NW_006992945.1:0-394 GCF_000164805.1 Carlito syrichta
TTACTCTCCATTTCATTCCTTTCTCTCCTTTCCATTCCATAACCCTTCATTCCATACCTCACCATTCCATTCCGCTCCATTCCAACCCTCTCCATTCCATTTCTCTCCATTCCATTCCATTTCTCTCCATTCTATTCCATTCCACTACTCTTTATTCCATAGCTCTTCATTCCATTCTTCTCCATTCAATGCCATTCCACTCCATTCCATTCCATACGTATCCTGTCCATTCCTCTTGATTACATCCCATTACTCTACATTCCATTCCATTCCATTCCTTACATGTCATTCCATCCCATTTCAATTCATTCCATTCCATTCCTCTCCACTCTAATCCGTCCTTTCCTTTCCATTCCATTCCTCTCCATTCAATTCCATTCCTCTCCTTTGCAAT
>NW_006992946.1:0-807 GCF_000164805.1 Carlito syrichta
CGTTAACTCGTTTACCAACTAGATAAATCAGTTAGCTAACTTGTTAACCATCTCTTTAAGTCAGCTAGCTATCTCGTCAGCCAACTGGTTAAGTCAGCCAGCTAAGTTAGCTGGTAAGCAACTAGCTACCTAAGTAAACTAGCTAAGTAAGCTAGCTCACTAGTTAGCTAACTATTTAAATCACCTACTTAAGTCTGCTACCTAACTAGTTAGATAATTATCAAAGCAGCTAGATATTCAGCTACTGAAATAGTTAGCTATTTAATTCAGGTATTTAAGTCAGCTAGCTAACTTGTTAAGTCAGCCAGTTAATTCAGATAGCTAAGTAGCTAAGTCAGATAGCTGAGTCAGCTAGTTAAGTCAGCTTTCTAATTTAGTCAGATGATTAAGACAATTAGCTAGCTGGTTAGTTAATGGGTTAAGTCAGCAGATTGAGTGAGGTAGTTAGCTAGTTAACTAACGGGTTAAGTCAGCTGGTCGAGTCAGTTAGCTAGCTAGTTAGCAAATGGGTTGTGTCAGCTACTTAAGTAGGCAAACTCTCTAGTTAGCTAACGAGCTAAATCAGCTGATTGAGTCAGCTAGGTATCTCTTCAGATAGTTAAGTCAGATGATTAAGTCAGATGATTAAGTCAGTTAGCTAGCATGATAGAAAATGAGTAAGCTTAGTAGTTAGCTACCTCATTAAGTCAGCTAGCCTGCTGACTGTTTAACTTATTTTTTAGCTAGGTTGCTAGCTGGTTAGATAGCTAACTCAGCTAGTTAATCAGCAGGCTAGTCAGGCGACTAGCTAGGTAGTGAGCTGGTTAA
>NW_006992947.1:0-396 GCF_000164805.1 Carlito syrichta
ATTAAAACGTTGAATATGCAGGTACACTTGTTGATGTGTTCTCTTCCTCCCCCAGCACTTTCTCTCATGTGCCAATACCACCCCCAACCCCTGACAACTTCCCATTACTGCCAATTGCTTTCTTATAATATTATAATTTTTCAAGTTCTGCTTATGAGTGAGAACATATGGTACTCTGTTCTTTGTTTCTGTGATAGATCACTCAGTATGACAGATTCTAAAACCATCCAAGTTGCTGCAAAGTCCATATATGTTTGTTCTTCTTTATGGCTGCATAATATTCCATTGTATATATGTACCCGATTTTTTTTAATCCAGTCCAGCTTCGATGAGTAACACAGTTGGTTCCATGTTTTTGCTATTGTGAATAGAGCTGCAACACATATACATGTGCAG
>NW_006992948.1:0-537 GCF_000164805.1 Carlito syrichta
TACCAATCTGGGCACCTTGGTCAGACCTCGTCTCTAAAAGAAACTAAAAAAAAAAGAGCCGTGCTTGGTGGTACAGTCCTTTTGTTCCAGCCTCTCAGGAGGCTGCAGCGGAATGATCGCCAGAGCCCATCCTGTAGAAGTCGTGATGGCTGAGTGCGGTCCCATGCATTCAGGACTGTACGACAGAGCAGGACTCTGGTTCAGAATAATAATATCAACCACCACAACCACATTGTGGGCTCAGGGGCTCAGTCTGGCATCCTGGCCCTTCAGAGGCCCAGGCAAGTGGATGGTCTGAGCCTGCGGGTTGAACACCATCCTGGTACAGGGGGTGAGACCTTGTCTCGTCCATCAAAAATAAATCCAAAGATTAGCCGGGCATAGTGGCAAAGGCCTGTGGTTCCAGCCAACCAGGAGGCTGAAGTGGAAGGATCACCTGAGCCCTGCAGGTGGAGTCCACAGTGTCCATGAGTGTTCCCCTGCACTCCGGCCTGGGTGACAGAGGAGGATTCTGACTCCAAATAATAATAAACACTA
>NW_006992949.1:0-854 GCF_000164805.1 Carlito syrichta
AAATTTTCTGATTTAAATATAGACATTTTTCTTGTTCCAAAGATAAACAGTTATCAAGGTTTGGTGGGAAAAAAAATTTATGAGACAAGTATTGCACAATCAATATTCACATAAAATAAAGCTCTCAGCCAACAAAACTGAAGATTATTTTTTTAACAATCCATTTAGAAGTAATATTGTGATTTTTACCATTAAGTATTGTTGGCCAAGATAGAGAAGCTATTTTCTCCATTTGTGGTCTGTCATTATCACACACGTTCTTCAAAATCTTGTTGTCACTGCTAAGCATCACTTTAACTTTTTTCTTCTTTTTGTTTTGTTCATTACTATTTTTAGCTTCTACAAATCTAAAGTAAAATATAAAGTACAGAACAGACTGTAGGTGTCTATCTAGGATGTCAGTATTTTCTTGGATCATCACCAAACAGCACAATAAGATTCCCAAACTGGGCTGTGGCCGAGCTTTGCTTTTCAAAGCATCTGCTAAAAATATTCTCTCTTTACAGTGTACTGCAAATTGCTGCAAAATGCCACTTGTTACTACCTCCTAGGAAACCACCCAAAGTTAGATCGAAGAATATGTTTTGAAAACGTTTGAGAGGAAAATTGTTTCTACAGAATATCTGTAGAAAGCAATATACCGAGATTTTTCATGACTCTGTCAGTGCCAGAAAATGTGTTTGTCCAAGTAGACTCCGAGGGACAAAATAAGACCTTAACATTTTGCATGTTCTATGAAGTTAAAGACATGACGATCAACAACTCTCTGGTCACTTTCTCTCTCTGCTTGGCAACACTCAATAATATGATTTCCAGACAGTTATGAAAGCTTAACTTTTCATAGATATTTATTC
>NW_006992950.1:0-825 GCF_000164805.1 Carlito syrichta
TCAGCTAATTAAGTGAGCTGGCTATCCAGCTGGCAAATGGGTTAAGTCACTATGTGAGTGAGCTGGTAGCCAGCTGCTTAGTTGGTTAAGTCAGCTAGTTAATTCAGGTGGCTATCCATCTGGCTAGCTAGGTACCAGCTAATTAATTCAGCTGGCTAGCCAGCTGTCTAGTTTGTTATGTCAGCTAGTTAAGTAAACTGGCTTACCCCCTGGATAGGTGGATACCTAGCTAATTAATTCAGCTGGCTAGCCTGCTGGCTAGCTAGTTAAGTCAGCTGGTTAAGAGAGCTGGTTTTCCGACTGACTATCTTGCTGTCTAGTTAATTAAGCCAGCTGTCTAGCCAGATGGCTATCTATTTAAGTTAGCAAGTTAAGACAGCTGGTTTGTTGGCTGGCTAGCTACGTGGCTGGCAAGTTAAGAAGGCTGGTAAACAGGCTGATCAGGTAGGTGGCCATCTAGTTAAGCCGGCTGTCTGGTCGGCTGACCAGCAGGATGGCTGGCTAGTTAAGCCGACTGGCTATCAGACTGTCCAGTCAGTCGGTTGGCTATTTAATTCAGCTAGCTAGGCAGCTGGTCAGCCCTCTAGCTAGCTAGCCGACTGACTAGCCAACTAACCCATGAGGCAGCCAGTTAGTTGTACCAGCTTGCTAGCTAACCAGGTAGCTAGCCAGTTAAGTCGGCTGGCTAGCCAGCTTGCCAGCCAACTAGCTAGTCAGCAAGTTAAGCCAACTAGCTAGCCAGCTAGTTAGTTAAGTCAACTAGCAAGTCAGCTAACTATTCAACTAGCTAGTTAAGTCATCTAGGTAGTCAGGTTGCTTGTCAGC
>NW_006992951.1:0-339 GCF_000164805.1 Carlito syrichta
TCTCCAATATTTTTGTTATTGGCAAAGGTAACAAACCATGGATTTCTCTTCCCCGAGGAAAAGGTATCCGCCTCACCATTGCTGAAGAGAGAGACAAAAGACTGGCAGCCAAACAGAGCAGTGGGTGAAATGGTCTCTGTGACATGTTATAAAGATCTTTACCTAATTAAAGATAACACAGTGTGGGGAAAAAAAAAAGGCGGGGAAGAACTAAGCCAGGTTCGGTGGCTCAGCCTGTAATCCCACGCTTTGGGAAGCTGAGGTGAGCCCGCGGGTTCGAGACCTGCCTGGGAAACTTGGTGAGACCTCATCTCTACAATAAATCAAAAAAATTAGCTG
>NW_006992952.1:0-807 GCF_000164805.1 Carlito syrichta
AGGCATCTTGCTGAGAACGAAAAGGGAATCCAGGTTCAAGGAGTTCTCATTCTCCGAAGTCTACAGGTCCTCTTGATAATCTTTAATCAGGAATCGGGAATTCTAGGTCCCCATATTTTTAGGGTGTCTGGTACAAAGGAACCAGGAATGTTGGATTCCAATTGCCCAGGAAAATTCTGGGGGTCTTTCAATTGATATCCAAACCACTTGAATTCTACATACCACGAAATATCTCCGTGTCTTGCTGAGAATGAAACAGGAATCTGGGTAACGGCAGTCCTCATATACAGGAAACTTGATGACACTTGCGAAGGATGAATAAGGAATCTGGGCTACATGTGTCCTCAATACCAAAAATCTACTGTGTGTCTTCCTAAGGGCTAAACAAAATCAGGGTTTTGAGCACCCCTCATGTTTTAGAGCTATTTCTTATGTGGATATTACGAATCAATAATTCCTGGACTCCAGCAACACTCATGTCCTCTTGATAGTTGTGAACAAGAATCTGGCACTACAAGTCCATTTAGATACTCAGAACCTCTGATTCCAGATCCAGGACACAAGTAATTCTCTCAGAAATTTTGTATGTAAGCCTGACCTCAGTGTTACCTTGAACTCCAAAAACTTAGGGGCTCCACTGTTTGATATTAGGACTTCGGGTTTAGGTGTTCAATATTTTTTAGGTGGTATTATTGAGAGGGAACCAAGAATCTTATATTCCACGTCCCCAGGCATATTCTTTTCATATTTGTATGGGTATACAAAGGTCTGGACTTCCAGGCCAACAGGAAACATCTCGTCGTTTTA
>NW_006992953.1:0-515 GCF_000164805.1 Carlito syrichta
TAGCCTTTTTAAACTCAATTTTCTCAACATTTTATACATATCAAGCCTGAAATGTTTATGGTAGCTTTAATAAAATAAGATTTGCCTCTTTGTTTCTCCTTTTCTTTTTCTTTCTTTCTTTTTTTTTTTTTCCTGTTTCCTTCAAAAGGAAACTAGCTGCATGTGGTCACTGAGCACTTGAAAAGTGGCTGATCTGAACCGAGATGCATTGTAAGTGTAGATACCTGTCAAATTTTGACAACAGTACTGACAGAGGAATAGAAACTATCTGCTTAATAGTTATTGTCATATCAACTACATGTTGAAATGATAATGTCTTGAATATATTGAGCTGAATGAAATATATTATTAAAATTAATTTCACCTATTTCTTCTTAGTTTAATGTGGCAACTAAAAGTTTAAAATGTGTCACACATTATATCCCTATTGGCCCACACTAATTTATTTTATTTTATTGTTTTTTTTGAGTTGGAGTCTCACTCTGTTGCCCAGACTGGAGTGCAGTGGCTGCTCC
>NW_006992954.1:0-502 GCF_000164805.1 Carlito syrichta
TGGGGGACAATTTCATGGGGTCTCAGAAAATATCTGCCCTATTTACAAAGACGTTTTTACGTTGCATTCTATCTAGGCAATGTTGCTTCTTATGGCCACAGAGTCCTGTTGGAGCTTGCTTATAACACAACCAAATAATATTTTAGCACTTTCTTTTGTCTGGAAACTTTCTGGTGTTTTTAGTATTATTTAGCAGCCTTTGAGCAGTTTTTCTCTCAAGATTTGAACTTTGCATTAACTAAGATCAAAGTCAATTTTCCAGAATTTTCAATTATCTAAATTTTTAATCTAAGGAGATGCCCAAATAATTACTTCTTTGTAAATCTCCATGTTATTTTGTTTTATAAATGTTGATAATTGTCTTTTTTTGGGTCTCAGATTTTTAATGCTTGTTGCGTAAAAAAAAAATCAAATTAATCATAGTCTTTTTGTAGAGTATAGCATTGTGTCTTAGGTAGAGGAAATACTAGATGATTCAATGGAAATACACTTTGAAAAATAA
>NW_006992956.1:0-2549 GCF_000164805.1 Carlito syrichta
GCTGAGAGGATGTCCCAATTTGGGTGGTTTTAGAGCAGCCTGTGCAACACAGAGGAAAGACAAGAAAAGAAAGAAAGAAAGAAAGAAAGAAAGAAAGAAAGAAAGAAAGAAAGAAAGAAAGAAAGAAAACGAAAGAAAAGAAGGAAGGAAGGAAGGAAGAAAGAAAGGACGGAAGAAAGGCACATGCCTATTGTTCCAGCTCCTCATATGCTGGGGAGAAGTCTCGCCAGAGCCCGGTGGGTTGAGGCTGCGGTTGCTGGGAGCAAGCCACTGCTCACCAGCCTGGGTGACATAGTGAAATTCTGACTCAAAAAAAGAAAAGAAAATAAGAGCATGCATTTATGAATGGGGTTGGGATCATTGTGAACAGACAGAGATCATTCAGGAAGGAGGCCGCAGCCTTGGGTGTACAGTTTTGGAAAGACAGTGGATATATGTACAATCAGGCTGTGGCTTTGGGATGCCGAGGCAGGGAACCAATGGAGCCTGGGAGTTTGAGACCAGCCTGGGCAATGTAGCGAGACCTCATCACTCCCTGGAACACAACACTCAGTTTGCATGTGGTGGTGCCCAGGGTCCTATCTTCTAGGTATGCATTGCCCTCCTCCTGGGGCATGCTTATGTGTTGCCCTGCCAACAGAATGTATGAGTACAGGCTTGGCACCATGGCTCAAGGCCATCAGCCCAGGCCATGGGAGACCGAGGCATAAACCTGCCTGAACCCTGGGGTTGCAGACCAGCCCAGGCAACCTGGCTAGATCTCGAATCCCTGACAGGTACCCAAAATTGAGTCAGGCATGCTGGCCCCTGGAGTCCCAGCTGCTCGGGGGGTGAGGAGGGAAGATCACCTGAGGCCCTCAGTTCCAAGCCCCGGGAGACACAATCGTGCCATCTCACTCCTGCCCCACTGACGGAGACTCCAGTGACAAGAAACACGCCTCCCACTTGCATCATGATGGGTGTAACTGCTCCCCAGGGAAACGTCAATGTGAGTGGGGGAGGATGGAGTGATCAGGAGAGGAAGGGGCCATCCCCCCACCCAAAGGTGACAGACTGGGCGACTGGACCTGGGATGGCAGTGGTGTTTTGGGACTGCCTGGATCGCTCTGTGCCCGAAGACCACCCTAGATTGGGCCGTCTGTTCTGTGAACTCAAACACGTCTTTGCCATGGGTCACGAGTGTGGAGGGTAGAGGATGGCCTTCTGGAGCATGTGGCCAAAGGTGCAGGAAGGACGTGCCCAATGGCCACCTTTGAAACATCCCACAAACAACAGGTTGGAAAGTGCCTTTTCCTCTCCCATTGCTGAGGGTGCTTCCTCACGCTGGATGTCAGGGGTGGTGGTGGTGGTGGTGCTGGTGATTATTATTATTTGATGTCAGAATCCTGCTCTGTTGCCAAGGTCGAAGCAAGGGACATGCTCACGGCCACCACTGACTCCACCTGCCAGGCTCAGGTGATCATCCTGCCTTGGCCCCCCTAGTGGCTGGAAACACAGGCCTGCTCCACCACACCCAGATAATCTTTAAATTTATTTTTGATGACTGAGAGAAGGTCATACCCCGTGTCCCAGGCTGCTGTTGAACCCTCAGGCTCAGGCCATACACTCACTTGGGCCTCCAAAGGTCTGGGATGGCATGCTGAGCCCCTGAGCTCACCCTGTGGTTGTGATGGTGGTGGTGGTTGGTAATATTGCTCTGAGTCAGAGTCCCACTCTGTCACCTAGGCTGGAGCAGGGGACCCACTGTCAGCCATCATGGCCTCCAATGGCTGGGCTCCCACAATCCTCCTGCCCCAGACTTCCAATTGGCTGGAATGTCAGGTGTGTGTCACCACGCTCATTTTTTTGGCTTCTTGGAGAGGTTGTCTCCCCAAGATGCTTGGATTGGTCTCGAACCCGAGGGCTCAGGTCACCCTCTTGTCTCATCCTCCCAGAACCCTGGGATGACAGGTGTGAGCCCCTGCATGCGGCCTCAACACCCCTCTCAGGGCACCATAATAAGGCCCACTCCCTTCTGACAACCCGGGTCCCCGGAGAGTGCAGCCAGAATCACCCACTGAGCCCTACCGGTGGGAGTGCCTGGTGCAGGGGCATGTCTCCACCTGGGCACCCACCCCTCTGCCTGCCTCATTCCCCAGTGGTGACTCACACACTCCTCCCAGGGGTCACCTCCGGGAAAGAGAGGGCATGACTCTTAAATCTTAGGGGTGGTGGGGATGGCCAGGTGTCTCATGACTATCTCCTCTGTACTTGGGGAGACCAAGATGGTAAGTTGAACAGAGCCCGGGAGATCAAGACCTGCTGGACACCATAGCAAGCACCCACCTTGTCCTCAAGCAAAAACCAAAAAACTCTGGGGTAAGGGCAGGTCTCGGAGGATCACTTCAGGCCTAGAGTTCAAGAACAGGAAGGAAGATCAGGATGTCGACCAAATGGAAAGCCTGTGATTGCAGCAGTTTAAAGACCAGGACAGAAAAGAAGGCCCCAATTGGGCGGTTTGAGAGCAACCAGGACTACCTTGTGAGGGAACAAAAGAGGGAGAGAGGAAA
>NW_006992957.1:0-390 GCF_000164805.1 Carlito syrichta
TCAATAATTAGCCTGAATGTGAATGGACTAAATGCACCACTGAAAAGACATAGAATGGCAAAATGGATAAAATACCACCAGACAACAATATACTACCTTCAAGAGACCCATCTCACTAGAAAGAACAGGCACAGACTCAAAGTAAGAGGATGGGAAACAAATTTTCAGGCGAATGGAACACAAAAGAAAGGAGTCATGATCCTAATTTCAAGCAAAATATCACTTAAGCTATCAAAAATTAAAGAAAATATAGAGGGCCACTACATAATGATAAAAGGTTCACTCCATCAACAAGAAATACCTATCCTAAACATATATGCACTGAACATAGGTGCATCAACTTTCATAAAGCAGCTTCTAGGAAAACTAAAGAAAGATATTGACTCTAAC
>NW_006992958.1:0-823 GCF_000164805.1 Carlito syrichta
CTGTTGAAGCACAACCACATACTATTATAGCACTTTCTTTAGATTAGAACATTTGGATGTTTTTAATATTATGTAACAGCCTTTGAGTAGATTATCTAATTTTTCAGAATTTTCAATTATCTAAATTTTTATACTAATGAGGAGCCCAAATACTTACTACTTTGTAAAGCTCCATGTTATTTTGGTTTATGTATATTGGGCCACATATTCACTTTTTTCTGTGTGCCTGATTTTAAATGCTTGGTGATTAAAACTATCAGATTAATCGGATAGTTTTTTGCAGAGTACATTATTTTGTCTTAGGTAGAGAAAACACTTGGGGATTCAATGGAAGTACAATTTTCAAAATATAAATTGGGTTATAATAAAAAGGGAATGTGATTTTATATTTTCTTCGAATACATAAGGGAAAATTTACCCGAAGGATTTCACATCTGTAATATTTAATCAAAATTAACAAGCAGAAAATACAGAGTGCACCAAGAAACAGTACACAAATTTTAATAATTGAAAAAGCTTGTTAAATTACGATACTGATATATTTTCTAAAATTTTTTAGATTTGTTATGCATTCTGCCTTCTGAATACCAATTAGGCACACTGAATCTTAAGGTTCATTTTTTAAAGAATAATATAGATCTGGAATCTTAACAAGTGTCAATTTAGGCACAATAAAAATTTCAGAATTTATGTGAGAAACATTGCAGTTGTCAATTTTGAAGGCAGAATTATACCATATATTCCAAAGTATTAAAGGGAAAGGAGTTATATTTGGAGTTATTATTTAATTCTAAAAATCAATCATGCATAATGAACATTTCTA
>NW_006992959.1:0-927 GCF_000164805.1 Carlito syrichta
CACTTGATGTTATATCCTTGTCCTCAGAGGCGACCTTCTGAATAGGCCTTCATAGGCCTCAGCTGTGTGGTTACATATGTTGGCTCCCAACAGTTTCTCACTAAAGCTAATGGTCTCTATTGCTCAGCAAATCATTATTTTGTCACAAAAACTCAGGAACATGCTTTTGACACATCTGGAATCCCACCACACTTTATTCCATGAACTGACCCAAATTTTCACACTATATTTTATTGTCTATTGTACCAAGTGTCTTCCATCGTGCATTTTTGTATTTTCTTTTAAGTGTCACTGGGAACATCTAAGATTTTATTTCTGTTATATTCAACGGCAATTTGGCAATCTCCTTTCTCTGTAAAAGTATCTCTCTCACTTCCAAATACATAAATAGATAAATAAATAAACAAATATTCATGTGGTAGGCTCAGTTGATTGCATTGCAAATAATCTGAATTGGCGGATCCATCTGCCATCTGTCAGCAGCAACAGAAGGAAAAAAATTATTTCTCATTATACTTTTAAGAATCCTGATATCAAGCTGTGCTTGGTGACTCAGCCTGTAATCCTGCACCTTTGGGAGGCTGAGGTGAAAGGATTACTTGAGTCTGCGGGTTCGAGACCCACCTGGGCAGCGAGACATCATCTCTACAATAAATCAAAAAATCAGCTGGGCGTGGAAGCGCATGCCTGTAATTCTGGCTACTTGGAAGACTGAGGTGGAAGGATCGCCGGAGCCCAGCGGGTCGAGGCTCTGGTGGCCGGGAATGGCCACTTCACTCGAGTCTGGGTGACAGATTGAGACTCCAACTCAAGAAAAAAAAAGAATCCTGATATCTGCTTTGTCAAACACATATCTGGAGTGAAATTAAGCACATAATGTGTAAGCCATTAGCAGCTTGGCATCAATGTAATTTTGTAGGTTACTTT
>NW_006992960.1:0-3265 GCF_000164805.1 Carlito syrichta
AGTTGGCTAGCAACTCAGGTAGCTGGTCAGCTAATAAGTGGGCTCGCTCACTTTCCATCAGGTTGGGTAACTAATCAGCTCCCCCGCCTGCCTACCGGTCCACAAATTATTTAGCTCACTAGCCAGCCAACAGGTCAACTAACTTGTCAGTTCGATTGCAAGCCAACAGGAGAGCTAATTATTCGACTTGCTCACCAGCCGACTAGTTATGACTGCTTATCAGTTTGCTCGTTTGCCGGCTGACTAGTTAAGGCAGCTCACTTGTAGCCTCACTCATCAGCCAATTATTTAAGTTGGCTCACCGGTCGTCTCACTCACCGGCCAACTTGTTAATTCTTCTGACCAGTCAGCTCATTTGCCAGCTGACTAAATTCACCCGACCAGTAAGCTCAGTCAGTGGCCAAGTAAAGTCAGCTCACCCATCAGCTCTCTCTCAGGCTGGCTAATTAAGTCAGCTGAGAATTCAGCGAACTAGTTGACTGACTACGTACATTAGCAAACCGGCAGACAACTAGTTAACCAAGCTAACTAGTGGGCCTACTAGTCGGTCAATTTGTTGACCCAGCTAATGAATCAACTGACTAGTAGGCTACCTTGTTAAGCCAGCTAACATGTCATCCGAGTAGTCAGTCAACGTGTTAAATGAGTTAAGTAGTCAGCTGACTCTTCAGCTAAAAATTGAAGTCACCTAGCTAACTCGTTAACCAACTAGTCAAGCCAGCTAGTTAACTCGTGTCCCAACAAGTTAAAACAGCTAACTCATTAAACAACTCATGAAGTCAGTTAGCTATCTCGTTATCTAAGTAAAGTCAGCTAGCTAAGTCAGCTAGCTAAATAGCTAGCTAGATGTCAGCTACCTCACTAGTTAGCTAACTATTTAAGTCAGCTACTTACGTCTGCTACCTAACTAGTTAGCTAATAACTAAATCAGCTAGTTATTCAGTTGGTTAAATAGTTAGCTAACTATTTAATTCAGGTAGTTAAGTCAGCTAGCTAACTAGTTAAGATCAGCCAGGTTAAGTCAGCTAGTTAAAAAGTTTAGTCAGCTAGTTAAGTCAGCTAGTTAAGTCAGCTTTCTAAATTAGTCAACTGGTTACTACAGCTAGCTAGCTAGTGAGCTAAGAGGGTACGTCAGCAGGTTGAGTCAGGTAGTTGGCTAGTTAACTAACAAGTTACATCAGCTAGTTGAGTAAGCTAGCTAGATAGATAGCAAATGGGTTGACTCAGCTAGATAAGTAGGCTAGCTCGATAGTTAATGAGTTAAGTCAGCTGGATGAGTCAGCTAGCTAGCTAGTTAGCTAATGAGTTAAATCAGCTGGTTGTGTCAGCTAGCTAGCTTGTTAGATAACAAATTAAGTCAGATGATTAAGTCACCTAGCTAGCACGTTAGATAAGCTAATTATTCAGCTAGCTGGTTAAGTCAACTAGCTTGCTAGCCAGCTAACTATCTAAGTCAGCTGGTTAGCTAGGAAGCTAGCTAGTTAGCTAACCATCTAAGGCAGCTGGCTAGTAAGGTAGCAAGCTAGTAAAGTCAGTTGGCTAGCTAGCTTGTTAGCTGGTTAATTCAGCTAGTTAATAGAACTGTCAACCCAACTCACAAGATAGGTAACTAGATAATTAAGCCAGCTAGATAGCTACCTGGATAGCTAGTGATGTCTGTGAGTTAAATCAGCTGGCTATCCAACTGGCTAGCTGGTGATGTCAGCTAGTTTAGTCAGCTGTCTAGCCATTTGGCTACATAGGTAGCTAGCTGGATAAGTCAGCTTGCTAGCCAGCAGACTAGCTGTTCAATGCACCTAGTTAATTCTGTTGGCTAGGCTACTTGCTAGGTAGGTAGCTAGCTATTTATGTGAGCTGGCCAGCCAGCTTACTAGCTTAAGTCACCTAGGTAAATCAGCTGGCTAGCCATCTGGCTATGTAGGTAGTTAGCTTTTTTAGTCAGCTGGCTAGCCAGCTGACTAGCTGGTTAAGTCAGATAGACAAGTCAGGTGGAAACCAGCTAACTAACTAGTTAAGTCAAATAATTAAGTCAGTTGGCAATCCAGCTGGTTATTTAGTTAAAAAGCTAGTTAAGTCAGATGGCTAGCCATCTGACAAGTTAGTTATATCAGGTAGTTAAGCCAGCTGGAAAGCTAGGTAGATAGCTGGTTAAATCAGCTAGTTAAGTCAGCTTGCTAGTTAGTTAAGTCAGCGAGTTAAGACAGCTGGCTAGCCAGCTGGCTAGCTGGGGAGCTAGATAGGTAAGTCAGTTGGCTAGCCAGTTAGCTAGCTAGTTAAACAACCTAGTTAAGTCAGCTCACTAGTCAGCTGGTTAGTTAGATAACTAGTTAGGTAAGTCAGCTGGCAAGCCAGTGGCCTATGTAGGTAGTTAGCTAGCTAAGTCAGCTGGCTATCCGTCTGGCTAGCTAGGTTGCTTTGCAATTAGGTCAGCCTGTTAGCCAGCTGGCTATCTAGTTAAGTCACCTAGATAAGTAAGCTGGCAAGACAGTTGGCTAGTTAGGTAGCTAGATAACTAATTCAGCTGTCTAGCCTGCTGCCTAGCTATTTAGGTCACCTAGTTACGTCAGCTGACTGGCTAGGTAGCTTGCTAATTAAGTGAGCTGGCTAGACAGCTGGCTAGCTACTTAAGTCAGGTAGTTAAATCAGCTGACTAGCCACCTGGCTAGCTATATAGCAAGATAGTTAATTCAGCTGACTAGCAAACAGGCCAGCTGCTTAAGTCAGCTAGTTAAGTCAGCTGGGTAGCCAGTTGCCTAGCTAGGTAGCAAGCTAGTTAAGTCCGTTGGCTAGCCAGATGGGTACCTAATTAAGTCATCTAGTTAAGTCAGCTAGCTAGCCAGCTAGCTAACTAGAGAGCTAGTTAAGTCAACTGGCTAGCCAGCTTTCTAACTAGTCTTTTTCAACTGGTTGAATCAGCTGGTTAGTCAACTGGCCAGCAGGTTAAGTCAACTAGTTATGTCAGTTGTCTAGCCAGGTGGCTAGGTATGTAGGAAGCTAGTAAAGTCACCTGGTTAGCTAGGTAGTTAACTAGTTAAGTCAGCTAGTTATGTCAGCTAGCTAGTTAGTTAAGTCAGCTAGTTAAGTTGGATTTCTAGCAAGATATCTAGCTAGGTAGCTAGCTAGTTATTTCAAAAATCCAACAGGTTAGCTAGTTAGCTAGCTTGTTAAGTCAGCTGGCTAACTAGGTAAGTCAGCTAGTTAACTCAGCTGGCTAGCCAACTGCCAAGCTGGGTATCTAGCCAGTTAAGTCAGCTGGCTAGCCAGC
>NW_006992961.1:0-1213 GCF_000164805.1 Carlito syrichta
CTATCACAAAAGAGAGTCAGTCAATAAGGCACCCATCCGAGAGAAGGGCTAGTCAATGAGTCACCCCTCACAGAAAAGGGGCAGTCACTAGGGCACCCATAGATGAGAAGGGTCACTAACTGGGCCTCCCATCACAGATTTTGGCGAGTCATGGGGAACCCCTCAAAGAGGAGGACTAGTCACTGTGAAATCCACACAGTAGAGAACTTGTCACTGTGGAAACGATAGCAGAGGAGGTTCAGTTACTGGGGCTTTCCCATGGAGAAGGACCAGTCACTGCAACCTCCATCCCAGAGGAAAACTTGTCACTGGGACAACCATTATATGTAGAGTCAGTCACTGGGGCAACAACCACAGAAGATGTTCAGTCTCCAGGGCACCAATAAGAGAGGGGGGCCTGCCACTGGTGCATATATAACAGAGGAGGTCTAGTCACAGGGGCAACCATTACTGATGAGGGCTGGTCACTGGGGCACCAACTATGGAGAAGACACAATAACTTGGGAAACTATCACAGAGGAGAGTCACTGGGACACCCATCTCAGAGGAGAGACAGTGTCTAGGACACCCAGTACGAGGAAGTCTAGTCACTTGGTCTTACACTATAGATGAGGGTTATTAACTGAGGCACCCTTCACATAAGAGGCATAGTCATTGAGACATCCATCATGCAGTAGGGTCAATCAGAGAGGCACCCGTCTAGTGGAGAGCCAATTACAGAGACACTCATTAGGAGAAGGCCTAGTCACTGGGGCACCCACTATAAATGAAGGTTAGTCACATGGACAAACATCGCAGTGGACACCTCATCATGAAGGCACCTATCACAGATAAGGGCCAGTCATTGGGAAACCAGTAATGTAGAAGACCCAACTATACACAGAATAGTTAGTCATTGGGACACACTTCACAGAGAAGAGACATTCACTGTGGCACCTAGCACAGAGAAGAATAAGTCACTAGGGAATTCATTATTGATGAAGACCAATCACTGGAGCTACCACCACAGAGGAGGCACAGTCACTGAGGTACCAACCACACAGGAGGACCAGTCAAAAAGGCAACGACACAGAGGAGAGTCAGTCAATGGGCACCTATTGGGAGAAGGCCCAGTCACTAAAACACCCATAACAGAGGAGTGTTAGTAACCAGAACAACCTCACTGGTGAGGTCCAGGTATTCAACCAACAATTAGAAGGAGGGTCAATCACCA
>NW_006992962.1:0-1027 GCF_000164805.1 Carlito syrichta
ATTATGTCTAAATTAAAAAAGAACTAGTTTGGTGGAAGAGATTAAGGATCAGTCTCCTATAAATAAGTTCTAAAACTTTAGAATATGGATTTGAAATGTACTGTCTCCAAAATACTTTCCCTATCACCATACTTGTCTCTTAACCCCACCGTAGAAACATATCTCCTTTTTCTACACTAGCACAGAACTTAATTTCTGCCTCTCTTTGGAACTTATATCTTCATAAATTTATAAATTGTTTTAATTATTTAAATGTAAGTCAAGTAATAAGCCAGAAGGCCGAGTCTTACATATCTGCGTATTTTTTGAAACTATGTCTTGCTCAAAAGAGGTGGTTGAATAAATATAGTGATTAAAAGCTATATGATTCTTTTCATATAATTTCAGATTCTTTGTTGCATTAAATTGTCAAACAAGTAATTAGGAAGTGAATAAGTATTATAATAAAATATGTGAGTGTCAATTTCTAATAAACTATTAAGAAAGTAAACTGTGTTTTGAATCCTTGTCTCTTTGTGCTATACATGCCTCTTCCTGCTTTCCCTTCCTCACACACACCCAAAATGTAAACATGTATCATTTTCCTGTTCTTTAACTTCCAAGGCATTCTTTCTATAAAGGTGCTGGAACTGATTTATATTAAAATGTAAAAGACTAACAGCAGCTTAAAGTGCCATGTCCTACCTTCATCCTCAAAAGGATTTGAATGTTTTAACATAAAGACCCTCTGAATGCTTCCACACCATGTTATGTTAGCAGTGAATTTACTCTGAGTAATCGCTAATCCACAGCTTCCCTGCATCTGAGCTAGATAGTCTTTCCATAGTGATAAATTGTTTCTAGCTTGATAGGAAGAACTAATATGCACAGAAAAGTGCAAGCTATAGAACCAGTCAAGGCTAAAGCAGGACAAACACAAAAATCAATTGGCAACTCATTAGAATCTACATTGTGCTTCTTCCCAATGGCAGACAGAATTTATCATCTATTGGAAAAGAATAAAACAAAGCTTCAATTCCTATTAAAC
>NW_006992963.1:0-1144 GCF_000164805.1 Carlito syrichta
GAAGCTTAGCTTGGTTGGGTAGGTTATTCTTGGTTGAAATTGTTTATCCTTTAGGACTTTGAAGATAGGGCTCCAAGCTCTCCTAGCCTGCAGGGTTTCTGCAGATAAATCTGCTGCTATTCTCATTGGTCTTCCATGGTGGGTGATCTGGCCTTTTTCTCTTGCTGCCTTTAGGATTTTTTCTTTTGTGCCTACTTTATTTAGGCGAATTATTATGTGTCTAGGAGTTGATCTTCTCATTTGTTGTCTTGCGGGGGGTCTCTGAATCTCTTGTGTTTGAATTTTTGTATCACTGATTAGAGAAGGGAAATTTTCTTGAATGATCTCATGGAAAGTTTGTTCCAATGTGGTCTCTGTTTCTCTTTCTGCCTCAGGGAGTCCGATTATTCTTAGGTTAGGCCTCTTGAGGTAGTCACTCATCTCTTGAAGGTTTTGTTCTGTCTTTTTTGCTTTCCATGCTTATCAATTTGTTATTTATTTCATTCACAGTATTCTTTATTACTGTTATCTCAGATATCAGCTCCTTCCTAGTTTCTTCTTGTGTCTCCTCAATTCTTTTTAGTCTCTCCATTATTGTTTTGATATCTACATTTGCATTTTGAGACCCTTCATTCTGGGGACTTTTCATTGTTTGTATTCCAAAGTCAATTTTCTCAGTGTCTGCTCTCCCAGGCGTCTGGGAGAGACCCATACTCTTCTTTTGGTTTTTCTTCATTTCTGGAGATTTTTCTCCCTTTACCCCTTTCCCTCCCCCTCTTCAATTCTGTTTTTGAGGGAAGGTGGGGTTGCTTTTATTTCTCTTCTGCAATGACCTGTTCTTCCTTATGAGGGTCTTCTGGTTTTGTTCACTTTTCCCTCTGCTTTACAGTCTGTCTATTCAGCAGTTTGCAGTCTTGGTACCTAGATTTAAAAAGGGGGCATATAGAAGAGGAAAATAATGGAGGAAGGGGGGTCAATAGGGAGTTAGAAAGAGAGAAGCGCGAGAGGGAAAACAGATATACATACCATCTATCAGGTGAGAACAAGACACAGGGCTGGGAAGAGGTGAAGAAAGACACATAAGAAAGAGTACTGATAGCTACATAGTACTAAAGAGTACTGAAGCAACACAGAGACAGGGCAATAAAATCGAGAAACAAGTGTA
>NW_006992964.1:0-3144 GCF_000164805.1 Carlito syrichta
CTAGCTTGACCATGAGGATTATATGGAATTCCTGTAGAATGAGAAATGCTAAACTGTGTACAAAATGACTGAAAAGCTTTGGATGCATAAGTAGGTGTATTATCAGTTTTTAATTGTTTAGAAATACCCTGTTGTGAAAACAAAAGAATATATGTTGGACTACATCTTTATAGGCTTCCACAGTTCTGGGAGAGGCTAAAATTACATGGGGAAATGTATCCTCTGTCACATGTAGAAATGACAATTTTCCGAAACCTTGGAAATGAATAACATCCATTTGCCACAAAAGATTGGGTTTTAATTCATGGGGATTAATTCCTGAGGGGAGGGGGCTATTAGTAGTAGGACACGATGTAATTTTTTTTATAATTTGTCTAGTCATTTCCTTTGGAATGTTAAACTGGTCTCTTAAAGATGCAGCGTTTTGGTGATGAATTTTATGTGATTGCTGAGCTTGATTGACTAACGAATCTACAAGGAGAGGCACATGACCGCTTTTGTCAAGCCATCTGCTAATTGATTACCTTTATGTAGAGGTTCAGGGAGTCATGAATGAAATCTAATATGACCTATGATAAATGGTTGGTTCCTAACAATTAATAGTTGCTATTATTGTATAAGTAAATCAAGAATTGTTGTCTTATTAAAAGGAATGGTGGCTGTTTTAATATGAGGAAACAGCCCTTTTATATAACAGGAATCAATATAGGAATTCAATTTTCTACTCTTAAATCTGGAGGGTCACAATCACAATCCCTCCCCTCCTGAAATGACTTACTGTAGGTCTTTTGGCATCAAGGGTCAAATTTAAATTAAATTTTCTGGATTTTTTCTTTATGGGACCTACCTGTTTCTTATGTTAAGTTTTCCTAATCCTCAGGGGGTAGAGGATCATCATCAACAGGGGCAGTGGCTAATATGCCTGGGAAGAACAGGGGTTAGTAAGGGAGTTCTTTCACCTGGTTCCTCTTTTACATTAATGGACATTTTTTTCAACCTTTTGTTGTGGATCTACGACATCTCTAATTATATTCCATAATTCAAAAGAATTTACAGGCACTCATTCCAGACCATGGAGGGTGCAATACAGTTTCAGATGTTCCCCAACCTTTGTCCATGTTTCTAAATTAATGATGCCTTCTTCAGGGATCCAGAGGCACTGTTCTTTCACAAAATGGAGGAAACAAGATAATCGTGTAGAGGAAAGTTTAATTCCTCTTTTAGAAAGGATATGCATCCAAATACTTATAAACAATTATCTTTCTTTAGATTCCTTCTGGCCAATGATTGTATCTTGGCTCTAAAACTGCTTACCCTTCCTCGTTCAGCCTGTCTCTACAGAAGGAGTCTGCAGCAACCTAGGTAAAGTCCTATCCATTCTGATTACAGTAAGCCTTACCTTTCAGGTTCCTGTTCGTGCGCCACCTGCCAGAGTCCAGTTCCAGCAGGTCAGGGTTTCCTGAGGGAGGAACGGCATTGACATAGAAAAAAACATGGACACTGACTCTGCTGTTATGCAAGACAGATGCTGATTTATTTTTATTTTCAAGTTCTTTTTATACTTTTAGTTACATATAGTTTGGCTCTCAAACCCAGACGTATTTATTTTGTTTTGATCATTGATCTAACTGTGAGGAAATACTGTCTGTCTTTCTTCAAATTTGTAACAATGTATGCACTAATAATCTTTAAAGCATGTAATTTAACACAATGTGTTTTCTCTATTAACCCTAACCATCTAAACTTTTAACAACTTATTGCCTAACTTATGTTTTCCTAACATTTTATTTTTTCTTAATAAAATTGCAAAACCTTTTCTACTATTTCAACCTTTCTATATTAATAATGTACACTAAAATGCAAAAAGTTTGTGTATATTGCAAATTATAGGGTCATCCATCTGTTTTCTTGCATAAATGGCCACACACCTAAAATTAAAACACTCACAATCATCACAATAACATTTTTCGTTGTGCTAAAAATACCTATATAATACTTCAAAATAAGCAAAATTAAAACAACATCTGCAAAGGTCCTAAAGAGCAACCAACTTAAAAAACTAAAACTAATAATCCTATTATGATGCCGGACATGATGTTTATAATTTGCGTCTGTAGTCCCCTGAGAGGAAAAGGAGAGGCCTGATGCACATTCAACCCAAGGCTCCCAGGGGTAGGAGAGTGCCACCCGCAGTTTTTATTCATTGTTGCGTGTTCAAGCACCAAAAGGATGGAGACAGAGAAACGCAAGTGGAGGGTTATATCTCGGTAGAAAAATTTCCATATCACTAATTACTTGTTTCATCTTATAGATTCTTTTATTGGATTACGAGTTTTTGTTCATCTCCCAACTCTTCAGATACCAACAGTGAACATAACAAGATGAGTAGAAGAAACAGGGCCAATAGCTGCCCAGAGTTGTCCTGCAACCTGCGGTCTTCAGCCTTCCAGACCTTGTCAAACTGAAGGCCTCTGAGGCTGGCTCCCAACACTTGTTAATCAGAAGGGAGAGGGCCTTGCAGTGTAGCCCTGAGAGGGGTTTGGAGGCTGGGTGTGGGGACTCACACCTGTCATCCTGGTGCTGTGGGAGGGCGAGGCGAGAGGATGGTCTGAGACTCATGGTTCGGGACCTACCCGGGCACATTGGCAAGACCTTGTCTCTACAAGAAGCCAAAAAAAATGAGCAGAGCGCGGTGGTGCAGGCCTGTCTTTCTGGCCTCTTTGGAGGCTGTGGTGGGAGGATAGCCAGAGCCCAGCTGGTTTAGGCTGTGCTGATTAGTCTGGCCCCTGAGTTTGGGGCTGGGCAACAGAGAGGGATACGTACTCAGAATAATAATACGAACCTCCACCACCACCACAATCACAGGCAGGGCTCAGGCACTCAGCCTGGCACCCCGGGCCTACAGAGGCCCAGGTGAGTATAGAGTCTGCGTCTGTGTGTTCAACACCAGCCCAGGACACGGGACAAGATCTCTTCTCAGTCATCAAAAATAAATCCAAATATTAGACAGGCATGGTGACGCTGGTCTGTGGTTCCAGTCACTCGGGGGGCTGAGTGGGAGGATTGCCTGAGCCCAGCAGATGAAGTCCATGGTGGCAGTTAGTGTGACCCTGCACTCTGACCTGGGCTACAGATGGGGATTCC
>NW_006992965.1:0-671 GCF_000164805.1 Carlito syrichta
ATTGAGTTATTGTTCTTCCACTTGGTTTTTTCTTTTTTCTTTTTTTTTTTTTTGTCTTTCTTTTGCTTTTGGGGTTGGTTCGTGTATATTTTATTCTTTTCCCTGTACTCTTGTGAAAAACGTTGTTCTTTTTTCCTTTTCTTCTGTGTTTAATACTTTCTTAAATGTTTCATGTAAAAAAGGTTTTGTGGCTGCATAAATTCTTAAGGATTGGATATCTGGGAAAAAATTTAATTCTCCCTCACTGATGAAGCTTAACTTGGCCGGGTAAGTTATTCTTGGTTGAAATTGTTTATCCTTTAGGACTTTGAAGATAGGGCTCCAAGCTCTCCTAACCTGCAGGGTTTCTGCAAAAAAATCTGCTGCTATTCTGAATGCTCTTCCATGGTGGGTGATCTGGCCTTTTTCTCTTGCTGCCTTTAAGATTTTTTCTTTTGTGCCTACTTTATTTAGGCGAATTATTATGTGTCTAGGAGTTGGTCTTCTCATTTGTTGTCTTGCGGGGGTTCTCTGAATCTCTTGTGTTTGAATTTTTGTATCGCTGATTAGATAAAGGAAATTTTCTTGAAAGATCTCGTGGAAAGTTTGTTCCAATGTGGTCTCTGTTTCTCTTTCTGCCTCAGGGAGTCCGATTATTCTTAGGTTAGGCCTCTTGAGGTAGATCACTCATC
>NW_006992966.1:0-1226 GCF_000164805.1 Carlito syrichta
TATTAGACTGGCATGGTGACGCTGGTCTGTGGTTCCAGTCGCTCGGGGGGCCGAGTGGGAGGATTGCCTGAGCCCAGCAGTTGAAGTCCATGGTGGCAGTTAGTGTGACCCTGCACTCTGACCTGGGCTACAGATGGGGATTCCAACTCCAAAAAATAATACTTACCACCACCACCATCACCACAAACCCTGCCACACAGCTCAAGGCGTCACCCTCAAGGATGAGAGAGGAAAAGGCACTTTAAGGCCTGTCATTCTCAGGAGGTTTCAAAGGTGGCCACCAGAAACATCCATCCTGTGCCTTCCGCCATGTGCCCCAGAAGGCCTGCCTCCACACTCAGGCCCCACAGCAAGGACATGTGAGAGCTCAGGGAAGGGACATCCCTGAACTCAGGCAGCCATCAGACACAGAACGATCAAGGTGGTCTGGCAATGCACTGGCTAGTCATTAGCCACGGTGCCCGGCCTGGACTCGCATATTCTGTGGAGGGAGCAATGCCAAAAAGTCACAGTACCGAAATCACCACATTCTGTGTAGACGGGACTGTGGGCACCACCACGCACTACTCCTGTGTTTGCATTCTGGGGAGTGACAAGGTCTATCTACATGGTCCAGGCTGATCTCAAACTCCCGGGCTCCTGCAGTCCCCCAACTTGGCCTCCCAAAGACACAGCTCAATTGTCTACCGATCCACAGTCTTTTGGGAACTATTGGCCCAAGTCTGGGGCCTCCTTTCTAAATAATCTGTCTGGTCATGATGTTCCCAACTCCATCTACAAATGGATGCTCTTTTTTCCCTTTTTTCTTATCTTTCTTTGAATCAGAGTCTCAATCCATCACCCAAGGTGGAGGATGGTAGCGCTCTCCCAGCCACTGCAGTCTCGCCCTCCAGGCAAGACTATCCCTGACCTTCCAAGGAGCCAGAACGATAGGTGCACACCCCCAAGCCTGGCTCAATTGGGATTGAGGGTAGGGATGAGGTCTCACCAAGGTGTCCTGGTGGGTGGCAGTGTGCAGGCTAGGGCCAGCTGCTGGCCTCAGCCTCCCAAAGCACTGGGATGATGAGGCTGAACTCCCAAGTCTTACCACAATCGTTCATCGAAAATGAACCAGAAGTCCTGGCATGACAACCCATGCCTGGTCTCCCAGAGCTCTGTGAGGCAGAGGTAGCAGGGTGGCTGGAGACCATGAGTCCAAGGCCAGCCCAGGCCACACAGGGAGACCC
>NW_006992967.1:0-818 GCF_000164805.1 Carlito syrichta
TTCAGCTACTTGGAAGGCTGAGGCAGAAGAATTGCTGGAGCCCAGCAGGTCGAGGCTGCAGTGGATGGGGGCAGCCACTGCACTCCAGTTTAGGCGACAGTGAGACTCCAACTCAAAAAAAAAAAAAAAAAAAAGGAACATACAACAGTGTACAACTTTCTTATACTATGATCTATGTTCACAAGCAATGGATGTTCAGTTGTGCTTTCTTCTGCATAAGATGCCTTCCCTTCAAAATAAGAGTTTCTTATTCTGAAAAGGAGGCTGCCTGTGCTTCTTTTTTCTTTTTCAAGAAGCTATAGTTGCAATTCATTTAATTGGCATATCTGGTTGTTTCTTACATTTCATTATTGAGACTCGCCCAAATGATGCATTGATATATTAAGCTTCCATAGATCACACTATATTCTGCTGGGGGGATATCTAAGGTCTCTTTTAAGATTTCTTAGTTTATATTTGTTGATTCAAAAATTTAAGGTAGAGATAAATTAATGCAATGAATGACATTTTAGAATATAATGAAACCACTCTGTATAATACTATAATGCTGGATACATGTCACTACACATTTATCAAAACCCATAGAACGTACACTAAGAGTGAACCCTAATGTAAACTATGGATTTGGGGTGATAATTATATATCAATGTAGGCTCATCCCCAGACACCCCACTGTGAGAGTAGAGCCAGAAAGCAATGTCTTTCTGTGGTAGGTAGATAGATATATGATAAGATAGGTGTTTCATGGGAAGGATATCAATTGAATAAGTCTTTGGAACTAACTGGTCTTGTTTTTGATATTGCTATTTGCTTTTTAA
>NW_006992968.1:0-573 GCF_000164805.1 Carlito syrichta
AGATATTAGTGCATAGCCCTGTGGCTAGCTGGAGGGCTCGAGTGAATGCAATGAATTTTGCTTTCTGAACTGAGCTTCCTGTTGGCAGAGGTTTCACCTCAACCGTGGAGTCTAAAGTTACCACTGAATAGCCCACGAATCGCTCTCCGTCCTATATGAAACTGCCCCTTTCATGAAGTATTCGACTGCAGGGTCCCTGAGGGACTGGTCTATTAAATCTGGATGACTGGAGAACACTTCATTTATTATTTCAATGCAATCATGGCTCCATAGGTAGTAAGGTTGCCGGATTTAGGGTCTTTACCACCTCTAGACGAATGAATGGGTTTTCACAGAACATTCCCTGATATTTGATCATTTGAGCATTGGTTAGCCAATATTGTCCCTTATATTCCATTAAATTTATCACAGCATGAGGCA
Organism: Carlito syrichta; assembly: GCF_000164805.1. Classification (NCBI taxonomy): domain Eukaryota; kingdom Metazoa; phylum Chordata; class Mammalia; order Primates; family Tarsiidae; genus Carlito; species Carlito syrichta. Next base: position 421 of record NW_006992968.1, read on the forward strand.
CCCTGATAGTTAGGTTTTGTCCCATAGTTTGTTTGTCAGCTTCTGTTATCAAGAATGCCATGATTGCCACGGCTCGTAAGCAAGGCGGCCAGCCCTGAACCACAGAATCTAACTGTTTGGATAAATATGCCATGGGTCTATGCCATGACCCTA
>NW_006992969.1:0-579 GCF_000164805.1 Carlito syrichta
CATCCTCTGAGTAGGCAATAGGACCTTAAAATTTTAGTACAAAAAATCATTTACAAGTTGGTTAAAAAGTTTCCATTTCCTTTTTGAAAAATCTGTTCTTATTAAAGAAGGTGGGAGGAAAAAAAAAACACCACATGTAAACACCATTCTTGCATAAAATCCTCCTCCAAAGAATCATGGTTTGTACATTAAAAAAAAAAATCCTCCCTCTTTTACATTCACAACAAACTTTCATTAGAAATTCTGCTGTGTGGTGATGAACAGAAAGGTCAAGTTCTCATCCAGCTCGTGTCTTCTGAACATGTCGCCTGCCCCTCCGGGAGAGTACCGCTGGCTGCATAGTAATGGCACCATGTTTCTTTCTTTCTTTCTTTCTTTCTTTCTCTCTTTCTTTCTTTCTTTCTTTCTTTCTTTCTTTCTTTCTCTTTCTTTCTTTCTTTCTTTCTTTCTTTCTTTCTCTCTCTCTCTCTCTCTCTCTCTCTCTCTCTCTCTTTCTTTCTTTCTTTCTTCCTTTCTTTATTTTCTTTCTTTCTCTCTTTTCACTCTCTCTCTCTCTCTCTCTCTCCCCCTTCCTTCCTT
>NW_006992970.1:0-863 GCF_000164805.1 Carlito syrichta
AGCAGGTCCAGTCACTCAGGAACCCAAAACCGAGGTAGGGGCCAGTCACAAAGACATCAATCCCAGCGAAGAGTCAGTTACTGGGGTATCCAAAAACAGGAAGGCCTATCACTGGGGCGTCAATGACAGAGGGGGGCCAGTCACAAAGGCACTTGGAACAAAGGAGGGCCAAAGTCTGTGACACATCACAGAGGAAGACAAGTCATTGAGGAATTCAGCAAAGTGGAGGACCTGTTACTCAGACACTCAATAGTTTGAGGACAAATCCCTGGGGTATCTACCACAGAAAAAGTCCAGTTACTGGCGTACATATCACAGAATAGAGCTAGTTACTGGAGTACGTGTCACTAAGGAGGGACAGCCACTGGAGCAGGCACCACAGTGAATTTCAAGTCACTGGGACGTCCATCATAAAAGAAGGCTCGTCACTGGGACCACCATCACAAAGGAGTCCCAGGCATTGAGGCATCATCACAAAAGAGTCAGTCACTCAGACATCCATTCAAGAGGAGGGTCAGAACCGGGCTCGGTGGCTCAGCATGTAATCCCATGCCTTTGGGAGGCTGAGGTGATTGTATTGCCTGAGTCCACGGGTTCAAGACCCGCCTGGGCAGCGAGACCTCATGTCTACAATAAATCCAAAAAAAAAAAACAAACAGCTGGGCGTGGTAATGCATGCCTGTAATTCCGGCTACTTGTTAGGCTAGGCGGAAGGATCGCCAGAGCCCAACAGGTCGAGGCTGCGGTGGCTGGGTGTGGCCACTACACTCCAGTCTGGGTAACAGAGGGAGATTCCAACTCAAAAAAAAAAACGAGGAGGGTCAGTGTATGAGGCAACCTTCCCAGTAGTGATCCAGTCACTT
>NW_006992971.1:0-785 GCF_000164805.1 Carlito syrichta
GTGGTATCACATTACCAGACTTCAAACTTTACTATAAAGCTACAATCATCAAAACAGCTTGGTATTGGTATAGGAACAGGCATATAGATCAATGGAATAGAATTGAGATTCCAGAAGCAAAGCCTCAATTTCTCAACCAACTCATCTTTGACAAGGCCTCCACCACCTACCAATGGGAAGAGGAGAACCTATTCAGTAAATGGTGCTGGGAAAACTGGCTGACCACATGCAGAAGATTGAAACAGGACCCCTATCTATCCCCATGCACAAAGATTAACGCCAAATGGATCAGAGACCTAAATATAAAACCTCAAACCATAAGAACCTTAGAAAATGAAGGAAATACCCTCATGGAAATCGGAACTGGCATCCAATTCCTGAACAAAACCCGAAACCCACAGGTCATAAGAGAGAAGATAGACAAGTGGGACCTTATTAAACTGACAAGCTTCTGCAAAGTCAAAGAAACCATCAAGAGAGCAGGGAGACAGCCTACAGACTGGGAAAACGTATTTGCCAACACCAGGTCAGACAAAGGCTTAACATCTTTGATCTACAAGGAACTCAAACGTGCTGAAAAGAAAAAAACAAATAGCCCCATTATAAAATGAACAGACACTTCACAAAGGAAGACATCCGAGCAGCCAACAGACACATGAAGAAATGCTCAACCTCACTAATCATCAGGGAGATGCATATCAAAACCACACTGAGATACCACCTAACTCCAGTCAGAATGGCAATTATCAACAAGTCAAAAAATAACAGCAGCTGGAGAGGGTGTG
>NW_006992971.1:1138-6779 GCF_000164805.1 Carlito syrichta
TGGAGGGAGATGGGATTAACAGTAGCAAATATCTGTCTGGGAACGGGGAAACACCTCATATCAACAGGGTGTCTGAATGAAACGTAATTGTATACCTAACCCTTAACTGTATCCCACAGCATCATAATAAAAAAAAGAATAAACTATTGTTTCACGAAAAAATGTGAATGAATCGAAATGCATTTTACTAATTGCAAGAAGTCAGACTCAAAAGGCTACATATTGTATGATTCCACTCATCTGACACTCTGGAAAAGGCAAAACTGTAAGGTTGAAAAATAAAAGCGGGCCAGGCATGGTGACTCAAGCCTGTGTCCCAGCATTTTGGGAGGCTGAGGCAAGAGGATTGCCTGAAGCCAGGGGTTCCAGACAAACCCGGGCAACATGGTGATCCTCGTCTCTACAATAAATTAAAAAATTAGCCAGGCGAGGTGGTGCGTGCCTGCGGTTTCCAGCTACTTGGATGACTGAGGTAGAAGGATCGCTTGAGTCCAGCAGGTCAAGGTTGCGTTGGCTGTGAGCGTGCCACTGTACTTCAGCTTGGGTGACAGAGTGAGACTACAACTCAAAAAAAAAAAAAAAAAAACAAAAAAAAAAAAGAAAGGAAAGAAAAAGAAAAGTGGTAACCAAGAGTAGGTAAGGATTGACTGGAGAGGGGGCGGCATGAGGGAAGTTTGCAGGTGCTGGAACTGCCCTGGAGCATGACAGTAGTGGTGGGTACATGGCAATGCATTTGTCAAAACCTATAGACCTGTACATCACAAAGAATAAAGTTTTTTTTATATGTATATTTACAATAAAAATCAGCCAAGATATGGGAGGAGTAATCCAAATGGAATGCAAACAGTCATAAATGAACCTAACTCGATTATATATAACGTAGCCCTGAAGGGGTAGGAAAGAAAACTCAAGCTGGAGTTATTTAATAGGATTCTGACTAGATACTACAAGGCTAAAGACAAAAAGAGCTGTATATACATACTGTACTTTAGCAATTCCGAGATTATTTTGTGTGCACGCTAGGATTAAACAAACAAGTAAATACATCGTCGATAACAAAAAGCAGGTTTCTTGCTGTCAAAGAAAGACAGTTATTTAAAAAGATAAGGAAAAGGTTAGAATAAATCACATGATATAGAATCAGAACAAGAGGTGTCAGTTTAAGCTTACAAATACACACACACACACACACACACACACACACACACACACACACACACGGAAAGATAAATTAAATACAGATGTGTAGGCGTGGGTTAACAAACCTGTGTATATCTCCAAACTCTGTCTGTTGAGAAGGCCTAGATGCAGTGAACAACGAGTTCACATCGCACCCAGATCTTGGTGAAACATGCCGTTTTCTGTGACAGGAATCAGAGCTCCTTGGAGAGGTGATTGATTCCGGGGATGGTGCAAGGACAATTCAAGATGAGCCTGGAGCATCTCTTTGTGGAGAAAGTAAAGTGCTTCAGAAAAAGGAAAACAGGGAAGGAAAAAAAAAGGGGGCATGTCAAAAGGACACAGGCGCCAACTTGAAAGACTCCCGATGGCCAGAGCTGGAACAATTCAAGCAACGAAATAAATAATAATATGACTGAATTCTCACCCACAGGATAAGGTACATATTCATGAGTCTGTATTGGTATAAATAAACAATTGAGTAAATAAAAATATGAAAGAAGGGAGAGCTCTTCAACTGGAGCAATTCCAGTGAATAAACACAGAATGAATGGGGAAATAGAAAATCACCATTTGAATTCCGGCTACTTGGAAGGCTGCGGCGGAAGGATCGCCGGAGCCCAGCAGTTCGAGGCTGCAGTGGCCGGGAGCGGCCACTGCACTCCAGTCTGGGTGACAGAGTGAGACTCCAACTCAAAAAAAAAAAAAAAAAGAAAATCACCATTAGAACAGAGTGATCATTGCTTCAAGCAAGGTCTACCAAAGGATGCTAAAATTCGTGGGGGAAAATTTGAGGAGAAAGAGGATATTTGCTTTGTCTCTAAGTATTTCTCATAACACATTTATCAGAAGGCCACAAAGGGGACAAGGGTAACTTTGCAGTGGAAAAGCCCAACAGACGCTGCTTTAACCAAATGATCAAAGTTAACATCATAATAAGTAATAAGACATGTCAGCATTATGTATGTCCTGAAGTGATACTCTGAGAATGGCACATCACTTCTGTGGTGTGATTGCTCAAAATGCAAAATAAACTCTGTCTGATCAGGACAAAACATCAGGCAATCAGGCAAGTTCACATTTAAGGGACATTCTACAAAATGACCTACCAGCACTTTTCACAAATGTCAAGGTCATTAATGACAAAGAAGATACTGGGGACTTGCTGCAGACCAGAAGAGACAAAGAAGACATGACATTTAACGCAATGTGGGATCCTGGATTGAATTTTTAGAACAACAACAAAAAAGTCATTAGGGGAAAAACTGATAAAATCCAAATAAAGTGGGTAGTTTGGTTTGCAGTATCATGCCCATATGAATTTGTTAGTTTTAATAATTACATTATGTGAGGTGTTATCATTAGCAGAAGCTGGATGAAGGGTTGTGGTAACCAGAGTAATACCCCCTAATCCTTCAGTGATGTCCAAATCCTAATCCCTGGAAACTGTGAAACATTACATCTTTATGGCAAAAACCAAAAAACAGAAAAACACTGAACAATAGAGTTAAAGTCATAGGCTTTCAATTAGAAAGAGATGATCTGATAAAATAAATGTACACCAAGAATAAACAAACAGAAACCCAAATAAAAAGCACAATCCCGTTCACACACAATAGCCACACAAAAATGAAATACCTGGGCATCTTCCTAACCAGAGACATGAAGGGCCTTTACAATGAAAACTACAAAACACTGCTCAAAGAAATCAAAGATGACACAAAGAAATGGAAAAATAGTCCATGCTCATGGATTGGAAGAACCAACATTGTGAAGATGTCCATCTTACCTAAGGCAATCTACAAATTCAATGCAATATCCATCAACTTACCAGCAACATTCTTCTCAGACCTAGAAAAATTAATACAGGAATTCATATAGAAAGATAAATGACCAAGAATAGCCAAAACAATCCCCAGCAAAAAAAAAAACAAAGCAGGAGGTATCATACTCCCAGACATTAAACTATACTATAAAGCTACAATAATCAAAACAGCCTGATATTGGTGCAAGAACAGGCATATAAACCAATGGAATAGAATCGAGATTTCAGAAGGAAAACCTCAATTTCTCAACCAACTCATCTTTGACAAAGCCTCCACCACCCACTACGGGGGAGAGGAGAACCTATTCAGTAAATGGTGCTGGGAAAACTGACTGACCACATGCAGAAGATTGAAACAGGACCTCTACCTATCCCCATATACAAAAATTAACTCTGAATGGATCACAGACCTAAATGTAAAACCTCAAACTGTAAGAACCTTAGAAAATGCAGGAGACACTCTTATGGAAGTTGGAACTGGCAACCAATTCCTGATCAAAACCTGAAGTGCCGAGGCCATAAGAGGTAAGATAGATAAGTGAGACCTCATTAAGCTGACGAGCTTTTGCAAAGCCAGAGAAACCATCAAGAGAGCAGGGAGACAGCCCACAGACTGGGAAAAAATATTTGCCAACTCCATCTCTGACAAAGGCCTAACATCAAGGATCTACAAGGAACTCAAGCGTGCTGAAAAGAAAAAAACAAACAGTCCCATTACAAAGTGGGCTAGAGAGATGAATAGACACTTCTCCAAAGAAGACATACGAGCAGCCAACAGACACATGAAAAAGTGTTCAGCCTCACTAATCATCAAGGAGATGCAAATTAAAACCACACTGAGCTACCACCTAACTCCAGTCAGAATGGCCATCATCAAGAACTCAAAAAATAACGGATGCTGGAAAGGATGTGGTGAAAAGGGAACACTTCAACACTGTTGGTGCGAGTGCAAACTAGTACAACCTCTGTGGAAATCAGTGTGGCAATTCCTAAAACTCCTAAAATTGACTTCCATATGATCCCGCAACCCCCTACCGGAAGAACTCAGGTCACTCTATAAAAAAGATACCTGCACACGTATGTTTATCACAGCCTTGTTCACAATAGCAAGAACATGGAACCAACCGTGCTGCCCATCAAAAGAGGACTGGATTAAAAAAATATGGTACATATATGCAATGAAATATTACACAGCCATAAAGAAGAACAAAATCATGAACTTCGCAACAACGTGGATGGAGTTAGAGCTTATAATACTGAGTGATCTTTCACAGAGACAAAGAGCTTAGTATCACATGTTCTCACTCATAGGCGGACCTTGAACAACCACGGTGTTACTGTAGGAAAGGGATTGAAAGTAGCGGGAAACTGCAGGGAGGGGGTGGGGGTGGGTAGCTGGGATTGACAGTAGTCGAGATCCCTCTGGGGAAGGGGGACACACCTCATCCACAAGGGTACCTGCACAACGAACATTTGTGTCCCTAACCCTGAATTGTACCCCACAACTTCAAAATAAAAATTAAAAGAGAGAGAGAGAAAAAAAGAAAAAGATGATCTGGATTATCTAATGAATGACATGAACCCTTAAAAGTGAAAAAGAGCCGGGCGCGGTGGCTCAAGCCTGTAATCCCAGCACTTTGGAAGGCCAAGGCGAGAGGATTACCTGAGCCTGCAGGGTCGAGACCAGCCTGGGCAACATGGTGAGAGCTTGTTTCTACAATAAATTAAAAAATCAGTTGGGCATGATGGCACATGCCTGTGGTTCCAGCTACTTGGAAGGCTGAGGCAGAAGGATCTCCTGAGCCCAGTAGGTTGAGGCGGCAGTGGCCGTGAACGTGGCACTGTACTCCAGCCTGGGCAACGGAGTGAGACTCTGACTCAAAAAAAAAAAAAAAAAAAGTGAAAAGGGAAGGCAGAAGAGTTGGTCAGAGAGATATGATGGAAGAAGAGACAGCAAAGAGTCTCAGCCAAGAACTGTGCGGCGGCTTCTAGAACTGGAATGGTCTGCGGCTAGCCAGCAAAGAAGCAGAGACTTCAGACCTACAACCACAAGAGACCGAATTCTGTCAAGAACTTGAATGAGCAAGGAAACAGATTCTCCCCTATGGCCTTCGAAAAGGAACACAGCCCTTGATTTTAGCCCAGTGAGATCCATGTTAGACTTTTGACCTACAGTGCTGGAAGTTAGTAAGTCTAAGGTGTTTTAAGCTCCTAAATTTGTGTTCATTTGTTACAGCAACAATAGAAAACAAACACAAGGATATATGCTGTCTCTCTGTACTATTAAAAAACTTTTCAATAATTCTGAAATTATTGCCAAATAAAAAGCTAAAAATGATATAATTTCTTCAACTAGTCACTGATTGTTGGACATTTGGATTGTTTCTAAATTTCATTTTTTAAACGACATTATAGTAAATATCTTTGCCATACATTTTTGTCTGTATTCTTAACTATTTCCTTAAAATACATTCCTAGAAGTGCAAAATGTTGGGTCAAAGGATATGAATTTTAGCCGGGCTCGGTGGTTCAGCCTATAATCCTGGGCTTTGGGAGGCTGAGGTGAGTGGATTGCCCGAGCCCACGGGTTCAAGACCCACCTGGGCAACTTGGCGAGACCTCATCTCTACAATAAAT